>NW_028324219.1:1226250-1532812 GCF_054372755.1 Phalangium opilio
ATCTGATCTCTTAGAAGGAATAAAGAGTATAATTTCGGCATGATTGTTATTTTAAAAATGATTTCTAAAACTCTATTTGTAACGTTAATCTTGAGCTCAATATGAAGTTTAGTCGGTTTGAGTATTTTCAAAACTAAACTACCTGTTGCGACTTGCGAGTAATAAGCATCTCTTCAGAATCTATTTACAATGCCATATAATAAACGATGCGTGGTTCTTGGACGTAAAGGTAATTATGATCTAATTAAAATGTGGATTTTGGCTACAAATCGTGGTAAAGAGTGGAGACCAAACAAAGTGTCCGTTATTTGTTCAAAACATTTTAGTCAAGATGATATTATCGTTACTAAAGGAAAAAAAGGATGTTACTGAAACCACATTCAATACCAATTGATGGAACAAGTTTAGATAAAGACCTTCTAGAAAGCTCAAATTCTAAACTTTTACTAACAGTACATGAAGATATAAATTTACTACATGCTCAAGCTTTTGATGATAATGAGACAACAATCCAATCAAAACCAACTGGAGGTAACGTTGCGCTTGTAGGTACAGTTCTGCCACCATGTAAAGAAGGAATAAGTATTTCAACAAGAAAATTTGGCACTAAATGTAAAGCTACGCAAACTGTTATTACAATGGCTACAAAAGGTACTCAGACACTAAACTTAAATAATGTTTGGTTTCAATCAAAAGACATTTTTGGAGTATTGCTGCTAGAAACGTAAACATTCCGAGATCATTGATTACAAACAAACGTCAAACAACTCTTATTTAATTCAGCGCCTAGCATTCACAAAGTAGAATCTACACTGATAATGTTGAACCAAAATCAAGATGTCAGCTACCGCCCATTAGCAAAAGAAGTAGAAACTAATCTTATAAAACTGTTCATCTTGCAAATAGACATTTGGCCCAGAACTTTTTTTTCAGTGTAAATGTTTATTTTCAACAACATTTTCTACGAGGACAAAACAGTCAGTTAGATGCCTTGCATTTCAATTAAAACTTGAACCTAAAAAGAAGAATAGGTTTAAATAAATTTACAAAGTGGAAAATGCTTTTTTTTAATATTTTAAACAGTAGACGCCAGAGACATTTGTTGTGTTATCTAATGTTTCAAGTCCAGAAAAAGGTGAAGAATGAAATTTAAATTTCTTCCAAGCTTTGCGTCAATCGCAAACAACATGCAATAGAAGTTGAAGATTATCAGGCTAGAAATGTAGAAAGCAACTAAATGCAAGAGTAATTTTTACTTAACATTATGTCATTAAAAAATGAATGACTATAGAATTGCATCAAAATAAATGTTTACCTAATTTTTACAAATTTAAGTAACAACAATACCGCTTTTGAAAAGTTAGCCTCACTTATTTTTTCTTTATTTAATCCTTTTTTGTGATTTCATTCTGTGTACATTATTTTAAATAAACATCAAAATTATTGAGATGATATTTTCCGCAATCGTGTTAATTATTTCGTGGTCTATTGCTAAAATTTGCAAATTTCTTTAAATTAAATATTATTATCGTAACAGATTTAAAAAAAGCAAACTCATTATTTCTTCATAGTGGTCGGCATTTGGATAGGATAATATCTGTTTGTTTTATCTTTATCCATAATTTGAAATTATCCACGGTAAGTCTATGATTAATGCAATGTAATCACGAATAATTATCTGATTACTGATTACTGAATAATAATCTGATAACTGATTAACCAAAATTCTGTGGATTATCTTGTCCAAACGCCGACCACTATTTCTTCATTAATAGACTTCCATGCTTTTAACGGAAAAATATAAGAACAAACTTCCGTGCTTTTAACGGAAAATATAAGAAGAAATATTTTTTTCTCAAATAACAACTTGATTACATAAAATAATCACAACCACATAATAATTTTAAAAGTTGCAGTATATAGCGAGTTGTGCTGTTTCAAGTGATAGTAATTTTCTGTTTCAAGTGATAGTAATTTTCACCTTCTGATTTAATCAAAGAGGCTAAAAAAAAGGAGTAGAAGGCTTGACTGAAGTGTTCTGGCTTTGAAATATTCCCTCTGAACTTCCTGTGTGCTCCTAAAATGTTTTGCCAAAGCTGCTGGTTCAACTGTTGTTCTTATTACCCTCTTTGATTTAATGTAGTTTGAATTCCATTTGCTACGTATATATAATATAAGGGTTTGTCGGTTTCAGTGTTTTCTTCACTAAACTCCCTTTTGCATTCAGTCATGCCTCTCTGCAACGAAGGCAGTATTGAAACGAGAAATATGTAAAGCTCAATTCCACTTACAATTTTCCAACTTCTTCAGATTGCTCATTCCACGCGAGTTTTCTTCCAAACTATTTAAACGTACGTTTATTGTTTCAATAAAACTCAAATTTCTATCCTAGTCAATTTGGCTCTTAACCATTTTAACAATACCTTCAAACTCCATCTTTCTACCCAAATCCAATGGTGTATTGGCATTTTTGCTAACCACTTTTTAGTGTAATCCACGCCTTTGGACAAACATGGATCGTTGGTATGGGTAGCTATGTGCAAGTCGTTTGATGGATTTAATGTGCGCCCCTTTACAATCAAAGCAACAGTTACATTATATTAGCCTTTATTATTACTGCAAGCCCAAATTAATGATGTGAAGCTCTTCTGAGCTTTTCGAATAAGTTACCTAATTTTAAATCTGTGCATTTCGTTGTCGATGTTGAAATTTACCAGTGGCGTCGCTAGGCCTTTTTGGGGGGGGGGGGCTATAGCCCACGGAAAACAATATTCAAGCTCAACCTCGTGTCTAAGCGGTCGTATTAAAAGGTTTACAAATTTCTTCAATAACATTTCAAACTAAACTGAACTGAATCAATGCTAGCTGGATACCTGGAAATCTAACAACAGTGACGTTAACAGACTAACAGTACAGTGCACGTTGACTCGTGCTCGTGTTTGGTTCATTTTTGAATTTATTTGACGAATTCAGGCTTATTTGATAGGCCTACCTTTCTCAAAACTCTTAATTAGTTTTGCTTCAAGGGCTGCTTAGGGCTTACGCTTTTTTAAAAGCGTTCTAAGCTTAACTTTGCTGCTTTGAGGATTTATTAAGGTAAGATTTATTTTGCTTTTTTTCTTTGTTTGTGGTGTATTCTTTTTTTCTTTCCTTTGTTTGTGTTGTATCCTTTTTTCTTCTCTTTTTACTAACGGAAACCTTTGGGTATCCAGAACAGGCCTTTACGGCTCCTAGACTGGCTCATTATATAGAGTTTTTGTCCCTTCTAGAGAAACCACCTGTCACACTGAATAAAACAGACCTCTTGTGGCTCACTGAGAACACCTTCAGTGACTTGCAAATAGACCTCTTGTGGCTCACTGAGAACACCTTCAGTGACTTGCAAATAGACCTATTGTGGCTCACTGAGAAAACCTTAAGTGAATTGCAAATAGACCTATTGTGGCTCACTGAGAAAACCTTAAGTGAATTGCAAATAGACCTATTGTGGCTCACTGAGAAAACCTTCTGTGGCTTCCAAATAGACCTTCTGTGGCTTCCAAATAGACCTCTGGCTTGCTAAAAGACCTGTGGCTTTGCAAAAAATAACTATAGTGACTTGGAAAGCGAACTTTTTGTGGCAACGAAACACATCTTTGTGTGCTAAATTTAAAAACTCAAAATGGTTTCTCGAGAAAAAGCTAGAAGGGACAAGAAACGTTTGAAACAACTAAGTCAAAGAGCCTTGATAGCTAAAACTATGACTTTAGCGAACAAAAACAAAACATATTGCAATAGCTACTATATAAAAAAAAACAGCTCTTTCAGAGTGATGGACTTAATCGCAAGTCCTTATTGACAAGCTCAACAAAAACTCAAAAGGTTTTGCAGGCCCCTAAAATAGGTGGCGCTTCTCGACAAAGAAAATGTGGTGCGAACCCGACTAAGAATTATGTTAAAAAAGTCTCCTTTAACAAAGGAATTTTTAAAACAAAAAATAAAAAATTGATTGCCGAAAGTTTCAAGCGGTTTTTGGTGACGCGACTTACGGACCGTTTAATGACGAAAAGAACTTTTGCTAATTCACGTAAAAAGCAAAGTTCCAAATTTGCATCCCAAAAACTCCTATGCCAGTTGCTATCTGGAAAAACATTCTGTTTAAAAAGGCGAATATATTCGGCCTAACATGCAAGGCGCTCGTTACATATTGAAGATTTCAAAAGTTTCGCGAAGAAAGTTCAAGAAATTGGATTGGTGGATAGTGACAATTTTATCAAAGTCATTGGAGGAAAAAGGCTTCACAGTAGTCTCGAAGAAGCTTTTTATCACTTATTTTACTTTGGGGAATGATGGCAGAATTTTAAAAAACGAGGACCACGAAACGCGTTTTGAATATATTTTGCAGTTCGACGAAAATGGTCTATTAATAAAAGTGTTAAGAGAAAAAGCTCTCGTATCGGCGAAAAGGTTAATGAATTATGGGTTGATGAAAGTGGTAATTTTATTGACCGGAAAAGACTGAACAAAGGCATTGAACGCTGCTTGCAAGTTAATGATTTAGGGGTTGTCACGAATCTATTCAATGCAGTAGAAAACGTGTCAGAGGAAAAAAATCCCAAAGCGAATATCGTAATTAACGAATCTGGGTTTATTGAAACCAAAGAAAAAGCTTCGTATTGGGAATGCAGCGACATTTGCAACGTTAGAGAGCGGGCTATTTTTAAAGTCATAGCTTTCATTAACCAGGCGACAAAGGCCAGTGATAGCGTCTTGAATGAACTTTTTGGTTCTGATTTTGACGTTTGCTCCTACAAAAATAAGTTTTGCCGGAAATCCATTGTCAAATTGCCTTTGGACGATTCAGATTTTGAAATAAAAGTTTTGCCGTACATTGGTCATTTCTCTTATTGCTCTGAAAGCGAGGAATGCGAGAGTTACTTGAGAGCCTTCAGAGAACTGGCTCCACATTACTCGGCAATTAGAACTATTTTGAGTAAAATCTACTCCGTTAGAGCGTTGCTTAACGCTTTTTCAACATTGACCGATGAGATTGAGCATGGTGATTACGAATCTCTTCAAAATGTTATACCCAAAATTAGTAAAGTTGTGGAGGCACGTGGATTAAAAATGTCAAATGCCGAAAACGAGGCGGCGAAAGGCGGTGAGAACCATATAAGGCCTTGTCTCGATGAGAGTGAAATCTTGGCTTTCTACGCTAAACAATTTGCTAGAGCTGAGCGTGATACGAATGAATTTCACGACACATCTTGCGATTGTTGCGCTAGATTATTGAAAAATTCTGATTTGAGGACCGTGGAAAAACTAGCGTGCACTTCAGTTTTTGACAACCACGCCTTTCTCATTTTAAGAGCTGGTTTACTGTTGAAAAATCCAGAGTTCAGAGAAATGGACATGCTTTTATGCCCTTACTGTTCTAAAGAGTTGCAAAAGGGAAAGGTTCCAATTAGATGTTTCCTCAACGGCTTGGGGGTTGACGTTCCTCCGACCGAGGTCACGAGTTTGAACATGTTTGAAAAGGCCTTAATTCAGCTTGTGAAGGCATTTCACACTGTAGTCCGGATAGGTACTAAAACTAATTCCAACATGCAGTTTGGCGCGGTGAAAGCTTTCAAAGGTAGAATCATATATTTGCCAATTCCAGTCCAAAAAAATTTGGATATGATACCAGCAGCACTGCCTAAAGATCACGAATTGCACGTCTTGGTTAATGGTTTGCCCACTAGTGACAAAAAGATTTGGCAAAAAAATTGTTCGCCTTGATGCTTTGAAAAAGGCCGTCGCTAAACTGAAAAAAATTAATTCATTGTACAAAGACATTGATATTACTCTTATCAATGAGGATTACATTTATGGCACCGAAGAGATTAACGGAACTTATGAAGACGAAAATTCATTAACTCCCGATGAATTATTGGCGAAAACGGATCCTCTGGCGCTGTTAAACAACCGCGACGAGGTCAATACAAACGGCTTCAGTACAGTTGCAAAAAATCCGCAAGCGGAATCGCACCAAATCGATATCGATGTTATCAATGATGGTGTGATCGAATCAAATCTTTCGCCAGACGACCGTTATAAAATTTTAACTCAACCTGAGGCACTGTTGCGAAAACTCTCAAAAGATGAAGTGAATGAGCTGTACGATCACTATACAATTCACCCGGTGAATGTTCAGCCGTCAAAAGATCTGTTGGCTTCTTTCCAAATGAAGCGTGTCGAAGCCGAGCCTATCAAAAATTGGGACAAAAATATAGAATACATGTCATTCGTGCACTTGTTCCCAATGGCTCGCTATGGCAAGCACGACGAACAACCGTTTGGGAAAATGACGGAAACTGAATACCGACTTTCTCGTCTTTTGAACGCGAACCCAATGTTTAGACGCGATTATGCGTTCATGTTCCATTTATACCAAGAGGCCGAAATGAAATCCATTAACAGTAGTTTGAATTACGTTCTACGCGTGAAAAAACCCATGAACGTATCGGTCAATGATTTCATGAATCAAGTTGATTCTCGAGATTCGGAGCTCGAGAGTGATTTAGCGACATTCATGGCCCACATTCGAGGAACCAAGGATTATTGGTATAAAGTTCTCAAATGTGTTTTGGCCATGATTAGGGAGTATGGCCCCCCTACTTGGCTTTTAACTTTTAATCCGGCCGAATACGATGACATTGAACTTCACGACCACCTACGACGAGTGAATGCTGACGTGCCAGGGATCGAATCTATGTCGGTGGCTGAACTATTAAATTTAGATCCTCTTAGCGTTAGTTTACATTTTCACAACAAAGTGAGGTCTCTCCTAAGCGACTTTGTGCTTTGTAAAGAGAATCCGGTTCTAGGACCGAAAGCGCATCATTTTGTGCGCGTCGAGTACCACTCTCGCGGCTTAGCCCATTACCATTGCTTGTTGTGAGCCGAGGAAGCTCCCGTGATTGGTTCTTCTTCGGCAATAGCTATTTTGGAATACGTGCAGAAGTATGTCACGTGTTCAATCCCAAAAGCTGCTGAAAGTCCAGAACTTTACCGGCTAGTAAAAAAAATTCAAACACATTAATGTTGCAGCAGTTGCTACCGAAAGGTTAAGAGAGGAAATAAGGAGCTCAAAGTGTGTCGTTAGGGTTTCCCTCGAAACGTAACAAACGTTGCGACATTGAACTCTGCTGAATCAGTTACGCGTCATCGTAAAATGAAACGAAGCCAAAAACGCCTGTATGATTTGCCCAGAAATGAGAGCGAAGTTTTTATCAATCACTGAGAGAAAAATCCTCAGTTGAAATTACAGGAAACTAATGGAAGCAGGTGTAGCCATGACATTTCGGTAAATAAAACATATTATCCCGTAAAATAATATTACAGACATTTTTCTGTAGAAGTTACTTGTAAATCCACTAGTACATTTTACATAAATATATTTGTTAAAAGCACAGAAAGCTCTGACATATATACGAAACATTTCAATGTAGTTTTAGCATATAGACATTTTGAAAATACGTTAAATTTTCCTGTAAATTCAACCGAAAAGTCGGTAAATAGTTCCCAAATTATATATGTAAATTTTACTGTTGAGATCAGTTGTTTTCACCGCAAGTCCGGTGTACTATACGTGAATTGCGCCAGTAAATTTTACTGTTAAGATCAGTTGTTTTCACCGCAAGTCCGGTGTACTATACGTGAGTTGCGCCAGTAAATTTTACTGTTAAGATCAGTTGTTTTCATCGCAAGTCCGGTGTACTCTACGTGAATTGCGCCAGTAGATTTTACTGTTGAGATAAGTTGTTTTCACCGACAGTCCGGTGTACTATACGTGAATTGCGCCTGTAGATTTTACTGTTGAGATAAGTTGTTTTCACCGAAAGTCCGGTGTACTATACGTGAATTGCGCCTGTATATTTTACTATTGAGATTAGTTGTTTTCACCGAAAGTCCGGTGTACATTAAGTGAATTGCGCCTCTAGATTTTAATGATGTGAGGATGTATTTTCAACAACGAATGTATTTAAAATAATACTGTTAAATTTTCGTCAATTTAACAGCAGTAAAAATGTTGTTTCGGCAGAAAATCGGGTGGAAAATACGTGATATATTCCAGTGAAATTTCCTTTACCTCGTGGGAAATAAACAACTAAAATCGATGTAATTTCAATAGGCATAAAATAATTTCGGCATAAGCTATTGTAGAAAATCCAAAAAATAGTTGCTTCTAATAATACATCTCTTTTTCTTCTGAATTTAAATCATGGACAACAGACGTACTTGTTAAATAAGCTATACTTCATATGATTTATAAAATCGTTTATTTTCGAGAAACAATTTTTGGGAAGAAGAATTATGAAAGAAAATGTTTTGGAATGACTATTTATGAGATTTTGATTGCATCCAGTCTAGTGCAGACACCTTGTTTATGAGACCCATAGCCTTGGTGTTGATAACTTCATCCTCGCATGGGTTTATTAAAGCGACGAACCTGTGGAATAAAATCTCCTTAAGTTAAGACAAAGGAATATTTATGGTCTCCTTATAAACCTTTATCCGCGCCAAAAATAACAAGTGGCGAAAAAACGAGCGAAAAAAGTATTTTCAAGTAGAGGGAAGTTGTTTCAATTTAATGTATTTAAACCCAAAGACTAGGCAGACCACTGAGACGGAGGTGTGGCCAATTTGGGAAAAGGTTTATAAGGTTTATGTTATTTCAAAATTATTAAAATATAGTTTTGAGATAAATAGTGACCTTTGAAGAAATTCTAACGTAGCAGGACATTTTGGTGGATAGTGCATGTTCAAAATGTAATATATGCCAAAAAACATTCCCATTGCGGTCGAAAACTCTTCTTTAGCAATATAATCGTTGATAACTGTGTTATCAGCCACCAGAATGAAGTGCTTTGCTTGTGGCAAACTCTCTCCTAAAATTTAAATGGTAATAAGTAACTTACGTTTTAAAATTTAATGAATTAGTTAATTTTAAATAAAACTAAGGGAGGGTGAAAAGGAAGATCAAGTTATTTATTAATGATTTTTCTACTAAATGTGAGACCCATCTACATCGATATTCAAGATATCAAAAGAGATTTGGTTTTCATCAATAAAGGAGTTAGAGGAGATACTATAAATTTATTGATGTAATCTTTAACAATTTAAGCTTTTAAATAATTTTGAGAAAATTCCTGACCGTTTCACTGTGCTAATAGGTCTAATAATTAGTAGAAGAATCGATAAATATTTTTGATCTTCTTAATGTATCACAAAAAAATTATACCTATCACAGCCATTGAAGAATACTTTTCACATTTTCGCCCAATTTCCATGATTGGAGTCCCTGGCTATATAAAAAATTACGTTGGTTGGTAAAATATAAATAAAGGGGGTTAATTCTTACTTCAAAAACGGGAAAAATTAAATTTTGGTCCTCATTAAAGTGGTTCATAACCATCTGCATGAGCAACGCTGCAACTTGTTCTTCCGTTTGTTCTTCTGTTTGTCCTTCAGTTTGTTCTCCCTCTTTTATTATTTTTATTATATCCTGACAATATTTTTTTTGCTTCTTGAAAAGAAACTTAAAAACGAACTCTTTTTTTGGCCAAAAAACTCCTTGAATAGACCAATAACATCATGGCCCAAGAGTTGTTCAAGGTGAATTTTCATCCCTTCTTTTTGAAACAAGAATGGCCAGCGAGATTTTAGTTCCGCAATGTTCATGTTCTTGTTTATGTCAACCCTTTGCAGGTTGTAAGAATCTCGCATTTTCTCTTCTATCATTTTAGTTTGGGGATTTAATTCCAAGTAGAGTGTTAGCATTTCTTTTCTTAAGTTTTCACACTCTTGAAGCTGCTCATCCGTACTTTGAGGGCTGTACTTAAATGTTTCAGTATTTACCAACTTGAGCCTGGGTGATACTTCTTTTTTCCTTTTTTTCACGGGCGGCATTGCACCTGTCGCTTCTCGTGAGAGATTTTCAAGTCGAGTGTATAATTGAGTGATGAAACATTTATTTTTCGTGTCTACTACTTTTCCCCCTATTGAGTCCTGGACAGCCAAAGGAAAGCGATTAATGAAATGTGCACCAATCTTGCGCTTATCAGCCCTCGACGGTCGATTGCATTTTTTGAGAGAATCGTCTACTAGTTGTCGGACAATTAAACTTCTATCGCTTAGATTTAAAGGTTTATTTTGCAGTAAACGTCCTTGAAGAGCTTTGGAAAATATATCCAGTCGAATCTTATATTTGTCAGCCCAGTATCTTTCCTAATTAAAATACTTCGAGTCAGAGTTATTGCAAAAAGCACAATTGGAAATTGAATCAGTCCCTTAAAATTGCAATGAAATGGCATAGACCATCAAGGAGAAGCAAATAATTTGAAAACAATTTATTATACCTGATAATTAAATTCTTCGCTCGGTTTGCTTCCCGAAGGTTCGGTTTTATCTGTCTCTGATGAAGAAACTTTTGAGCAACTAGGTCCGGGTCGTGGGTTTTCATTTGTGTTTTTCATCGGTGGGTTAATTGTTTTATCTATGTGATTAATATTTTTCTATTACACTACGTAGAATAGAGTAAGCTACGCACGCATTAAGTTTAATCAACTACTTTATCGAAACCTACCACTTTCAATGTTAATTTCTCTTGATTCTGCTAGCGATTTAGCATACATGACTAACTTTCTAACGTGTATTGGCTTTAAGTCTGAGTCTTTAAAATCGGATTCCGTGACGTGTTGTACATCGTTTTCATTTTCCACGCCAGTTAAAATTAGCATTTTAGCCACATCTTCCACCGCAGTTGAATCTAATGAAGGTAGTGCTCTTTTTATGAAGTCTTCCAATAGAGCCTGAAGATTTTCAGGGGGTTGGTTTTCCATCTAGAAATGAAATATTTTTAAAGCCAAGGGAATAGGAGTTTTGAAGTGCCAATAAATCAATTGGAAAATACTAATATTACTCAGTTAAACACAGATTGCAGAAGTTCAGGGACATATGGCAAAGTTGCAAGTGGCACAGTGCAAATATTTTTACTAATATACTTTGCGCCTTCGCGTTTTCTGCCCTGTATGAATTAGTGGATATGTCTATTATGTACTTAAGGGTTTTATGAATGATGAACACTGTGTTTCAAGGTAACAATTTTTTTCCCAAATATATTGTAACACGGCAGAGGATAATAGTCAGAGAGATCGTTAATGTTTATCAATAAACTTCGATGTGTTTCTAACAGTTCAAAGACGTGTAATGTTAAAGAACGCCTTGATTCAAATAAGTTGAGGTAAACTAGAACTTCATCATTTCCCGATTTATGAATCAAAATGGTGTTTATACATCCAAATTCTAGCTTGTCGTCTGACGTTTCCGTCACAACAAAAAGTCCCCTTGCGTAAAGTGTTCCTTTGTGTTCCATTTTTTTCAAGCAAGTAACACTTGAACTTTCTAAACCACATTTGATATTTCTTGCTGTAATTCCACCGAAATCTCACCCTCAATTACGCTCGATTCCGAATATATTATAGTACTCTTAAATGGTGTTCCAGCCATGAAATAGGCTTGTTGCATTTGATGTTTTTCCGCTAGGGTCTTGGTAATGTTTCTAAAATGTTTTGTGTTTCGGGCAAACCTTTTATACACAGAGTGTTTGCTCTCAAAGCGAAGCGTCCAAAGACGAATAAGAGGGCCATAATAGAGAATAAGCTCAGGATAGTGAGCTAAAAAATAGTGGTGCTTCGCTTTCAGTTTATATTCAGGAAAACAATTCAAGAGACTACGCTTATACTCCCATAACATAACAACTAAGGAAGCTATCTCAATTTTCGAAATTTTTGGTGACATAATAATTTCTACTATTTGTTTTAATTGGAGATACAAGCTCCAAACGGGATCCAAATAATCTTTTATCTTATCTCTTAAAATTAAAGACAGCAACCTCAAAAGGCACCAAATTTGTGATGCGTCTCCAGTAATTTTTTTGCTATCTGGTCTAGCAGCACATGGCTTATTATCCTTATCTTTCCCCATAAATTTAAATTCTAATAATTGCCAATTATAGTATTTCCACGAAAACCATTTTTTAGTCGATATAAAATATTTAAGAAACTTATACAGATCGTAAGCCACAACGCCTTCAAACAAGTCATGCGCTACACAAGGGGCTAGTCCTGGATTGCAAACGTGAAAATATTTAAGCTGATTGAAAATCGAATCCTTAGCTATTCCATTTACTACATTTAAACCAGGCTCTTCAGCTAGTTTTCGAATACACTATTGGTAACTAACTGGGGTTCTTTCTGGAAATGGTCCACATTCGTGAAGCTTGTCTGCTGTCACCAGACAGTAGCGACAAATATGTCCGTGGCTAAATGTTTTCTGAAATCCACCGACTTCATGATTTCCGAGATTATCACCTATTATACTTGTTACAAATACTTTGTAAGATTTGCCGCCTATCCGTATGCCTTCGCTTTCGAGATCTTTCAAGTCGGTAACTAGCTTTTTAAGACATTCATTAGGATTTTTGAAATAAGAATCTCTGCATAGCAAAATCAGTTGCACGTGATCAATCGTAGACCTATGCTCAGGTGGTATATTTATCAAGGTATAGTACACGCCTACAATCTTGTGAATGCACCTTGCAGATCCTAATGGATTTACTGTTTCGAAAGCATCTTGAAAAATTAAAAGATGAATGCAATTTCTATAATCCACGTTGTACATGTAGTTGCGAGTGAATATTTCTCCATCACTAATATCTTCAAGTTGCTGATTTATAACAGGGACATACTTAGGTCTCGGAAAGTTTATTATTTTTGATACCTCTTTGTTTGATAATAATACGACAAGGGACTGTTTAATTGGCACGTAATGGTAAAATAACTTTTTCCCATTGTCACGCAATCCAAGAAAAATGGGAACTGGGCTAACATACGTCAACGTATTTTTGATAAAATTATTCCGAAGATGAATAGATTTAAACTTTTCATGTGAAATCTCCATATCATCAGGTTGCAAAAATATATCAAGTACACGGGTTATAATATCTTCGCTTATTCCTCCAGCATTAAGGTCAGAGCGTAACTTTTTGCTCATATAGGTTTTTTCGGCGTATTTTAAACTCGACATTTCTTCCGCAATATACTGTACTGTAGAACTGGGCAAAAATTTTTCCGCTTGAATTTTTAAGTAAAACATTCCCAAATTGTTTTCAAATTCATTAGGTTCAGTTTCAATAATATCGCTTTCATCATTCCCATGGTTTTGATACAAATTATCTAATTGAACTTCATCATCATAATTTTTAGAAGCACAAGCATTATTAGTCGATAAAATACTAGATTCTTCTCTTAAAATAAAGCTCGGTTTGTGTTTTCTACTGAAGTGGCAACTTAATGATGATACTGTAGTGTATCTCGTGGATTTGCAATCTGTCATAGGACACGAAACCGGGTGGCCCTCTTTTATGTGCGTTTTTAAATGCGAATGTAACTTGTTTAAAATAGTACTTTCGAAGTTACAATTTAAAATTGTACATCTAAAAACCTCTCTGTCGCTTAAAGTCTGTGTCAAGTTATCTTCTCCAGTTATTTTTAGCTCACTTTTGCGCTTTCTATGCGCGTGGCTCTTAAAGGATCCAAATTTATGGAATATGTTTCCACATTTTCTAATGCAGCAAGTGAATTTCGCGCGCGGTATATTTTTATGTAAAGAGCAATGTGCTAAGTAGTTTCTAAACAAGTTAGTTGAAAATCCACAATCATTTTGTGTGCACTGAAAGCTGGCCATTTATCTAAAACATTTGAACCAGACCAAGATAATTAATTTTAAATTTTCAACATCAATACTATTTTTCAAACGCGACTTGAAATGTATTATGTTTAAATGAACTTTACGTAATAACCATTAATGTTAGAGAAAAATGCTTGGCATTTTTGAATTCGCAATATAAACTTCTAATCATTCTTATAAAAATTAACGATTGTGCAAACGAAACTGCTCAAACCCTTTAAGAGAGGATAGATTAAAGAATAATCTTTTAGTTCTCTGAGAAACCAGGAAGGCATACCTAATATCATAAGTTTATAAGATGTGTTCCATAAATGTGTCACTGGTTACTGAGAGCTAGTGGTGAAGTGACGTAGGTGAAACGTCATACATTCTCGTAATGCGACGCCTGGAGAGGTACTGCCAAAAGCTTAGTACAGACTAAATATAGGAAGATGGACTTCAAAATCCGAATGTAGCAAAGGGCAGATCACTTCCTTGTTTAACGACGTGCACCCCTCAACGGATTTAATCAGATTTAATCGTGTTTAGATTGAAATAATCGTGTTTAGAGGTTTAGAATGTTTAAAATGTTTATTTTCTGTTCTGAATGTTTAGATTTTGTTCAGATTGATTAAATCGTGGTTAGATTGATTAAATCTAAATGATTTAATTTGTTTATAACACACCTTTACCAGAAGTGATCTGCCCCTCGACATGTAGTCAATTCTCGTGTCGTTCACGGAATAGCTCTCAGTAAAGTTTCAGCAAAATGAAGTACAAGAAGTGTACACTTATAGAATAGAGTAATTTCTACGGGGGGTCCGGTAACGTCACAAGGGGAAAAAAGTGGGAGTGTTTACCGTGGCGCCATCTAGGAAATTTTATCGTTTGTTTTGGGGGCAAATTGCGCAAAAATGAAACGTTGCTGTGTAAATTGCTGAATTGGTAATAAGATTTTAAAGAAAACCCATAAAAATTGCGAGGGAGAGTTTTTAGTTGTTTCGCATTCCACTATTAATAAAAAATGGGGGAAAAATATGAGGAATTCCCGCTATTTATGGTGGCAGCAGCTGAAGCTTAGCGAAAAATTGGTTCCTTACAAATCCACTAACAAAGTTAATAAGTTATTGTTACGAACCCAACTTTTTATGATTTTGTAAGCATTTTCATGGTAAATGGGGACACACAATCATCAAAATAGTTGTAAATATCACCATAACTAACATTTGTCAAAATGTCCAAAGTTTCAAACGACACGCCTCCAAACTCTTGTGATTTGATCACATATGGATCTAAATTTCTTATTAGGACAAGCTTTTCTTCATATCTTATTTTCAAATTAAGATCTTAAGTAGGAAAGTAATTGAAACGTTCCATCTTTAATTAAAATAACAAAAATTTGCCTCTAAAATGGCCGCCCTCTCCCACTTTCTTCCAATTTACAAAGACACCACAATAAACTAGGGTGGGATTAGACGTGAATTGTGCTCCTTGGTTTTCCTCTTAAGCAGACGACAAACTCGAACCGAAATTACTCTATAAATTCCTGCCATGAGATAGAGTAATTTCGGTTGAGAGGGGGAGTGAACTGTGTATCCCCTACGTTAGGGGAAACTTTGTACTAGAGAATACTATTTGCCCCCGGAAGGGAAGGGGAGGGGGGATATCACTAAGGTAAGAGATAGAGGGTTATGACTTTGCCGTATATGGGAAAGAAATTACTCTATAGTCTGAAATCCGATTCCTTACAACCCCCGCCTACCCTCCATTTTGTGAGAAATACTGGGGAATATCACCCCATGTTAACTTTCCATAAGCCCTAATGCAGGCAAAGGCAGGAAGCCGATATTACTCAATTGGCTCTAACGAAACTAAGAAAATTACAAATACAAGAGTCTACTGGAATGGGCCAAAAGAAAAAGAAAAATATTTATACTTACACTTATTAGAAGAATTTATTCAACACTGGCTCAAAAACTGGTACTTCTGAAACAACATTACAATAATGTTAATGTTTTCTCAAACTATATTCTTTAAAGATTGGTGAAGAGGAAAAAACAAGTAGTTTTTGGTCGATTTAACTATAAAAAGATCCGAAATTAATCCACCTTATTCCCTATCGCCGGAAGTTAGGCTTACCTCTGAATTTGTGGAGGGAAGTTAGGCGAAGAAATTGGTCTGTCGTCTGCTACCTAACTTCTCTCCAGAGTCTCCCCCGGTCTCCACGAATCTCGAGACAATCCTAACTTCCGGCGATAGGGATAAGGTGTATTAATTTCGGATCTTTTAGGCTTAATATCGGCAACTTTGAAAATAGAGTAAAAAATAACGGAAATGTTTTGATAAGTTCTAATAACGTTTTTGAGCCTATTTTATCAATCCAAATTAAATAAACTCAACTTGTTTTAACATTGCATGCTCCCTTAAACGAAGTGACTAATAACTTGAAAAAAAACCAGTCGTTTTAGATGAAATTAAATTAAAAATAAAAAAAAATCGTTCAAAAATTTAAAAAGCTCATGTTTTTATTGACCAGTGAGAACTGGCTCTGTGAATATAAATTCAAGCCGTTGAATTTTAACGCCAAATAATAAAATCGAGTTCTTTATATACGCGAACACATATCGATTGAGTATAGAATAAAATAAAAGTTATAAATTTTCCTTTTGCTTATCCCTTCAAAAATAATAGTAAAAATAGACAAGTAACTCGCTTACCTTATTCGCTTTCTTTGATTATTCTTCTGCGTCGATCGTCCGGAGTAAAGTCATTCACTGATATTTAAAAACCTTTCGTTTAGAGCTTCTGAATTGTCGTTAGGCCAATCAGGTTGTGGAAACATTTTTTTGGGGATTTTGTACTTTACTTTGTAAATAGTCTCTTTTTATCCGAGCTGAGCCTCCAAAAAAAAAAACACGTTTAGCTACACCAAACTAAGCTTCAATCGGTTGGTTTTTCCGCGCTAAAAAATAGCAAAAAATAGCGCACGTGGCTACGAGTGAGAGTTCATCGGACCTCACACCTCGAGAATGGAAAATTACCGCAACCCCAGGAGAGAGAAATTCTTTGGTAAACAACTAGGAGGCTCCGCTGGGTCAAGAGATAAAGGGGTAACGAGAGCATTTACTAAGAATGGCACGGTGGCGATGCATGAATTACGTTCATTTCACTCATAAAATCCTCCCATAAAAACAAGCCGGATAAGACTTCTTCGAAACAGATTGTTAGCTAAGTTGGTTTGAGTTTGGGACGAAATTTCCGAATAGTAAATAAAATGTATAAAATACTCGTGATTGTTCACTTATTTAAATGTATTATGTATACCACATTGATTTTAAATTTAAACTGCCGTGATATATTCTCTATGAAAACAATTCAATTCACTCATTACTACATCCAAACTCGGCGAGTTGTTTTTTTTTCATACATTTCTACAGCCGTTGAACGACACAATGTAAAAAGTAAAATAACACTTGATATTCTCGTAGTAATAACTAAGTAAAAATTTAAAAGCATTTTACGTTAAAAAGTATTTTGTACCGAAATGTACCGAAATATTTTGTTCTTTGAAAAACTTAATTTTTCAGTATTATTCCCATGTAAAAGATATAGGAGTTAAGTTATATTTTCGATATATTTCCGTTTATAAAATAAACGGGGTATCTATGTAAAGTTCACATATATACTTGTAGAATTTTCTTGATGAAAATGTGAAAACGACGCATTGTGGACGTAAAATATACACTTGATATTCTCGTTGTAACCACGACATAAAACTAGTAAAAGCTTTTTACGGGAAGAAGTGTATTTTGTACGTAAATATTCAGTTCTATGAAAAAACCGACTTTTCCCGTATTATTTCCATGTAAAACATACAGAAGTTACGTTATATTTACTATATATTTCCGTTTATATAAAAAAGGGGTAACAATGTAAAGTTCACATATATACTTGTAAAATTTCCATGGTGAAACTGTCATAACAACACAGTTTGTACGTATAATATACACTTGCAAATCTCGTTGTAACAACGAAGTAAAACTTGTAGAACCTGTTTACAGGAAGATGTGTATTTTGTACGGAAATTTTCAGTTCTATGAAACAACCGAATTTTCCCATGTAAAAGAAACAGGAGTTTCGTTATAATTACGATATATTTCTGTTTATAAAATAAACGGGATATGTATGTAAACTATTCCTGTTGAAAAAAGGGGTTACTGTTATTTTTACATAGCTTTTCTACGGTCTGAAAAAACAAATTGTTCATGTTATTTTTCCCTGTCAAAACGACGGTTTTTTCTCTCAGTGATGACTACAATCCGGCATTACTTTTGGCATTGAAAGCCAATATGGATTTGCAGTTTGTCGCCGATTCCTCGGAACAAGTGGCGATATACGTCACGTCGTACGTGACAAAGGGAGATCGGGCTGAAATGGATCAGTGTTTCGCAGAGTTGGCACACGAAAGCTTGTCTAAAAGACTGTTCGCTTATGGACTGAAATCTTTCGCAAATAAATCTGTCATTAGTTACGAAGCCTTGGACATGATGTTGGGTCAGAAATTGTTTCAAAAGTCAGACAGCACCAAATTTATTAACACTAACGTGAAGGAAAACCGATCCAAAGTTTTGAAATGTTACATGGATCTTGCGCGCTTGAGGGAAATTGATCCTAAAAGTGAAGACATTTGCCAAAAGGGTTTGTGGATGACAAGTATCCCAACAGACCCGATAGCTTGGAAGATTTGAGCTTGCGAGAGTTCGGCCAAATTTACGATTACGTCAAGTACTCGGAGGCAGCGAAATAATCTGAAAATGTAATGAGGTTGAAAAATTATCTCGGTTTGATGAGAAAGAGGATTAAGCCCTACATAATAGAACATTACGTTCACGACCCAATAGAGGAACCAGAAGAGTACTGCCACGCTCTACTTATTCTGTTCAAACCATGGCGAAACGAAACTGAATTATTGAGCGAATTTGCAACCTTCGCTGAAGCTTTTGAAAGCTCATTATCAACGCTAAAACCCAGCATGAGAGAATACCATGAGAAATTCTTGGTATCCAAAGAAGTTCAAAAGAAGCGCAAAGCCTCCGAAAAAGGTAAAGAGATTTCCTCGATTTCGGATGCAGAAAGCTATGACAATGAAAATGATCTTCAAGGGAAAGAAATCGTCGTTGAAACAGAAAATGCGATGCATGATGTCGAAGCCGCTATGGAAATTGATTTCGAGGGCACGGCACTAGACCAAGTTGCGTTACTCAACACTGATCAAAAAAAGGTTTATGGCAAAGTCATGGATCACTTCAAACAAGAGGGAGGGCAAAATAAAAATTTCTGCCATTTTGTGTCTGGTCCGGGTCGCACTGGAAAGTCCTTTCTTATTGCTACTATCGCCAATGCTGATAGACGACACTTTAAAAATGCCGGTATCGTCGCTAATGCCTATCCCACGGGCTTGGCAGCCCTAAATGTCAACGGCATAACGTTGAATAGATTACTTATGTTGCCAGTAGATCATGGGCGTACCGCGGAATACAATTCACTCAATTCCGAAAATATTTCCATTATGAAACAAACTTTGAGAAATTTGAAACTCTTGATTTTTGATTAGAGCTCTATGGTGTTTTCGGTTCTACTGAATTAAGTTCATTTAAGGCTAAATGAATTTTGGGAAATGAACAAGCCTTTCGGCGGTGTGGTTTGCGTTCTTGTTTTTGAAAATTTCTTCCAATTGCCGCCTGTACAGGGTAATCCTGCGTTTTTAAAAGTCACTTCCCAGGAAGCGAGACTAAGATTTAATAGCATTGGAGGCACTGATCTTTGGAAGTATTTCCAATACGATGAACTAACGAAAAACGTTCGACAGGCCGACGACCGAGTTTATGGCGACCAACTTAACCGAATTAGAATCGGAACAGTTACATTTCAACCTTAGAAAGTAGACTAGTTCCGGGAGGGAACAAAATTGAGGTGGCTATGAATCTTTACCTTAAGCTGGTTATAGAAGGATTTCATCCCATCTGTTTGATGCCAAAATTGGCCATGTGCGATAAATTCAACATAAAAATGCTCAAGGAAAGCCGACAGAAAGAAGAATGCGTTGAATGCGAAGACAAACTCGTTGATTACGACAAAATATTACCAATAACATTGTCAGGAGACTGAAAATGTTAGACAATGAGCCGTCTAAAACAGGAGGTCTAGAGAGCCAGCTGCATCTCTGCGTTGGATCTCGAGTAATGGTTAGGAGAAGCATCAATTTTGAAGGTGTTATTAACGGCCTAATGGCCATTATAACGGGATTTCAAAAGAACGACAGTGGGAACATCACTGGTATCCGTATCAGAGTAGATCGGGAACCAAGCGACGAGAACAATAAGCCCGACTTTTTAGTCGAGAAAATGAGCGTCAAGTGCTTGCTAATGACCAATTTGTACGTCAAACGAACGCAATTTCCGGTAATCTTGGCATACGCCATTACTATACACAAAAGCCAGGGAATGAGTTTAAAATGCGCAATTATGGATTTGGGATCCAATTTATTTGGAACTGGCATGGCATACGTCGCTTTATCGCGAGTGACTTCCCTGGCCGGTCTCCATCTCTTGCAATTAGACCCGAATAAAATTATGGCAGATGGACGAGCCATTGCGGAGTATAACAGGCTGCGTCAAAAACACAGACCTGATCTTCCGCTTATAGAAATAGTCGGGTCGGAAGGAAATAGAGGTACAAAAAGGCCGACGTCGAGGAGTATTTTAGAAGTTGAAGGAGAGAGATCTGATGAAACGGCAAGAGAAAGACCAAATAAAAAGATCAGACTAGGTCTTCAGAGTATAGACATTTTTCCCTGGAAAGGATTTGAAAATGGAGATGGAGTAACGTTTTACGCAAATAGCGTTTTGCAATTGTTACTGATTCCGGAATTAAGGAACATTTTTAAAGAGCAAAAATGATCATTGAGTGATAAGCCCATTTTGACTTGCCTTCGTAACACTATTGAGCATGTTGAAAATTCAAATGAGAGTTACAGCGACCATGGTTTCAATTTGCGAACGGCTGTTGGTCTGCTTTTTACCCATAACCAACAACAAGACGCTAGTGAATTCTTATGGGTTCTCTTGCCAAATCTATGCGAAGAAATGGAAACTTGTGACTCTAACGCTCTTCAAGAACTATTATGGACAAAGTCGAAAAACGTTAGCAATTGCCCCAGATGTCACATTGAAAAAAGTTCTGGAAACATTATCCAAAGCTGCATCTTCACTCTTCCATTGCTAACCCTCGCTAAAATTGACTGGAAATTATTAGTCGAAAGGATGAGACTAATATTGATGGCATGCGGAACTTGTAAACGCAGAGAAATTGATGAACGTGATGTATTGATTTGTGCCAGAAAGTACGTATTTCTGTGGTTTCCAAGAGATACTGTCGTAAATGGTCACCCTATTGAGATTTTAACCAAAACAACGGGATTCGAAAATCAGAATGTGGTTTTAAACCATAGTGTTTTCAAAACTAAGGGCGTGATCATTCATAAAGGTTCATCTTTAAACCAAGGTTACTATCTGCACTTTATTCGAAAAGATAACAGCTGGTACGAGGTTAGTGATACAACAATCACCAAGCGAGCCAGATTCGTCAGTAACTTGACTGACGTCTCAATCATCCTTCTGGAGAAAGTCTCTCCTTTTTAAAGAGAACCCAGCCAAACTAGCGTTGTTAAGGGTGATCACTAAAAAATGGTAAATTAAGGAAACATAGCAAATTTGCCCTTGAAATATACGGAGATATTGGTGTAAAAGGTAAGCGAGAAAACAATGAAATTGCAGGAGAAAAAACTAAGAAAATAATGTAGGGCAATAAAACCAGGAAGAAATTGTAAGGGAAAAAAACTAGGAAGAAATTGTAGGGGAAAAAACTAGGAAGAAATTGGAGGGAAAAAAAACTAGGAAGAAATTGTAGGGGAAAAAAACTAGGAAGAAATTGTAGGGGAAAAAACTAGGAAGAAATTGTAGGGGAAAAAAACTAGGAAGAAATTGTAGGGGAAAAAAACTAGGAAGAAATTGTACGGGAAAAAAACTAGGAAGAAATTGTAGGGGAAAAAACTAGGAAGAAATTGTAGTGGAAAAAAAACTAGGAAGAAATTGAAGAAAAATAAGCGAAACGTTCAAAAATAAATTATCAATCTAAACATCCTTTCAAAAGATTCATGGTTTGAGAGTTTTACAAAACTAATCAAAATCAAATGTTATTGCGGCGACTGTACAGAGTGAATGTAATTATCTTGGTAGAAAAATATATGAGACCAAATACTTTCACTAGTACACACAAGGGCCAAAACCGCAATTTTATTTTAGATATATATTCTTAATTTTACGCTTTGAGATTCAAGAAGAAAAAATTCGCGTAGGGTCAATCCTACTGAACTTGACTTTAAACCCCTAATGGACGTAGAAAAATCCAACGTTTCATCAGAATCCACGAAATAGTGGTAAATTGTATTTTGTTTATACGTTCAGCTTTGTTAAGTAGATGTAATATAGTCTTCAAAAAGTTAAAAATCAATTTGTTTCTGGTTTTTGTAAAGAAATATTAGGGTAACAGTTTTCCTGTAGATGCGAGCGGAGTGTGAAAAACATCACCGTGGCTTTACAGAAATTCATTAAATTTCTTCAAACCTCCAATAACATCTACTTAGAAGGTTATTTATGTTATCTTTGATTAAACAGTTGGAAACAGTTTTTGTTTAGCGGCTCTATTTAAGTTAGGTTAATCTGTTCAGCTCTACGACCTTGAATTTTAAAAACTATATTTTTATTCGAAGGTCTGGCTCCGAAGTGAATGCTTAATGTAAAGCATTACGTAGGGAACAAATTTTTTTGGTATGGTTTGGTATCCGACTCTATGCCTAACGCTCATGGCCGCTATCGGGGAAAGTGCTCTACCGAAAATACCTTTCCGACAATAATCCGTATAATAAGCGAATGCTCGGGAGCCGCCTAAACATGCAAAATTCGGAAATTGCTAGTCGCGTTAATGTAGTTAATTTAATAAATTAAGCATTTTTAAGATAATAGTCCCACCATATAAAAACACTGTATAAGTCAATCATTTTGACTACTTCTATAAAAGAACGGTGTCTTTTATTATGTCAATGCAGCAGGAATACATAAAGCAGAGAATTGCTCTTCTACGCTACCAGTTAAGCAATCATTGTTAATTATAATCTTGTCTTTCAGATCGTGAATTCTACAATTATCTTGGCCATTTGAACAGTAAAGTAATATTATTCTGGATGAAGCCAATTGCCAAAAATATTGGCAGGGAGCAAGTGAACAAAGGATTCAATCTATGGTGTAGGGCTCTCAACCATTAATAATTCCAACCATTGTGAAACCTTTTAAGTGGTGAGATACTAAAGAAGCAGTAGACGCTTAACAAGTTTGAAAACCACATTGAACTAGGAGCACTATTGCCTATTTATTCGGTAATTAAAAGAGAGAAGAAAATTTCAATACACTATTTAACAGTTATTAACAAATTGTCATTTGCTGTTTTTTCAAGGTATAGTATTGCTCGGCTGTGCCTGCCAAAAGGTCAGAGAGCAGGAGTATGCACTAATTTAAGGATCACGGAGTTTTGAGGGGTCAGGCGCTTGATTGTGGTATATTGCATGTAATCAGAATCAAAGATCATAAAACGGAATCTTCACAATGTGCAAAATTGGTGCTAGATAATGAAGAAAATGATCTTTTGGATAAGTAAACATTAACTATAAATTTTACTCTACGTATTTCCAATTTCAGACATTCAGTAATTAATGGGCTGTTCTTTAATAACTGGGGCAACTAGAAAATTATGAAGCCAATATACTAACGTAGATAATAGTATGGACTGTGTTCAGATCTATGAAACATTGTACTAACAATAGCATTTTGACCTAACGTTAACAAAGTTAATTTTGTCTGTTTTTCATCGAATAAAATGAAAATGTGGCGAATATTTTTGATAATTTTAGGTAGAATGTAATTCTGTAGCTAGAAAAGACAATTTTAACTCAATATTACGATAATATTGGTTAATTATTGCATTTCAAAATGAATTTGATCCTAACTTAGCTAGACCAAAATGGATATATATACTAAGCCAAATAATCACCACGGCACCGAGCTCAGTATCCTAAGTTTGGAGCAGGTAAATCCAGCTGCCTCGAAATCGAGGCTCTAAAGGTCTGGAGTGGACCGAAATTTAATTACACACTTAAATTATGATTACATTTAAGATTAATGGAATAGTCAGATTTCATTGAATGGCCTCTTTTATTTCAAGGTTATTAGGGTCATACACATTTTTAACACATTTAAGAAAGTGAAAAAACACGTCATCTCTACATCGTAAAGATTCACGGCGCCACAAATACTCGCATAGGTGCATGTCCAAATCCTTGGTTTGAACACCTCCTCGACAAATACTTCTTTTCAATGGGCGCCATTGGGATTCGATGGTCTGAGTGTTAGCCCATGTTACAGGGTCGACGAAAGCCTCTTCGTGGTTTACCGTCAGATGGTTGAAACCGTTATTGTCATGATAGTGGTACCAGGTCTAACGTGTTTTTTATAATAGTCAATAATGTAGTACTATCGCGGCGATTTTCCGGACATAATTCGATGCGGAACCTTCCTCCACGGCGTTCGCTTCCAGTTTGAAGCTCTATCATCCCAACTATCCATTGTCCGTCAACTTTACGGCCTTGATGGTACTTCATTTTGCCAATTTTAGTTTCGTCTATCTCTACCTCCATACCCTCACCCCCAATTTGGGATTCCTCCACCATCATTTTATCCAAAGCGACGAAGCATATCTCATGGCAATAGATTAACCATTGGCAAATAGTAGCGTCCGATGTAACAACGGATTCTGTTGATGTTTCTCGCCGCAAAAATTCATATTCCGTTTTGCCGATTGAAAAGAAATAAAATAATTCAAGTAACCGGTCTATGCCGAATTTGCTTTCTTCAAATACCGTGTTTTTCGTAATACTTCCAATAAAAATTGTGGTTAGGATCATGCATGGTGCGTTTGCGACAAGGCCAACGAGGATGACCAGTTTCGCGGTATTCTAATTTTAACTCATTCCCGCAAGTACACGTTTTACTTTCTAACAATAATTCCTTTTCCTGAAGCCAAGGAATAAGCTTCTTATCGTCTAGTCAGGGGTAGATAGACTTTTTTAAGACCGAATAAACAATGTTTGGCCTTTACTTCAGTCCGACTCATAGACGAGTATATAGCCCCTTCCTTCAACACGTCGTAACCAAAAAATTAAATTATCTTATTGGCTCATTAAAACTACGTATTGGTGACGTTGCTGACAAGGAGAGCCAAAAATACGTAATTCCTGTTTACCTCTGTCGCTATGACTACGACCCCTCTTGCGTTGTACCATAGCCCACTCGATCACGCGCGTCACGACGCAAGCTGCTCGCGCTATAGCGGGAGCGCGGATCGAGTGGGCTATGGTTGTACAGATAAGCGTCTTCACAGGGGCTCAAAATGGAGGCGTCTAAATGCGAGGGTCCGGTAATTATTCGGGAATTGTTTTTAATAGCAATTTAAGAAGGTAGTTAGTGAATTTGGTGCCGGTGTTTTGGATTTGGAGTACATCTGTAAGGGTGAAAAGTGTTCGCTAATTCTTTCTTAACCCAAGCATGTCTACTATTCTCATGATTTTGTAAACGAATTTGATGAAGTTAACCAAGGCTTAGTGAATGGGCAGGAGTTTTGTGAGCTTAGCGTTTGGTTAAAACCTGTTCGTGATGTAATATATATGAAGACTTTCACTCAATTCTAACTCACTTTTAATTTTCTTGGGTCTTCCCCGTTTTTTTTTCACTTGCAAGCCCTATGTCTTGCATAACTTCCATTTTTAAACAATGTTATTTCAAAAATTACAATACGAGCCCATTCCAACTTGGCAGACGAAGGGGCAGACGACGTTTATTTGACCCGGATATACATACAACGCCAAAACGAAAGTAAGACCCGCCTCTTCTTAATTTATCCCTCCGTCACGGGTAAGGGGGTCGTGGACTTGGACGCGCACTCGAATAAACCTGTTACCCATTCCGTCTTAAAAAAGTCTATCTATCCACGCGATAACTGCCGGTGATTGAATATTTTGCTCTAATGTACATTAAATTACGGGACCTATTTAATATACCTGCTTAAAAATTCGTTGTTTGCGATCGCTATTTTAATTTTTGGGTTGTGATAATGGTATTAGTGCATCGGTTAACTGGTAGGTGAATTAACCTCTGAACGCACCAATCCCTAAACATAGTATATGTTGGGTAAGGATAGGTTAGATTAGATAGGCAGTGTACTTAAATTTCCGTCCACTCCAGACCGTTAAAGCCTCGATTTCGCGGCAGCAGGATTTCCCTGTTCCAAGCTTAGGATACTGAGCTCGGTACCGTGGAGATGATTTGGCTTAATATATATAACCATTTCGGTCTAGCTAAGTTAGGATCAAAACACATTTTGAAATGCAATAATTAACCAAAATTATCGTAATATTGAGTTAAAATTGTCTTTACTGACTACAAAATTACACTTTGCCTCGAATTATCAAAAAATATTCCCTACATTTTCATTTTATTCGATGGAAAACAGATAAAATTAACTTTGTTAACGTTATGTCCAAATACTATTGTTAGTACAATGTTGCATTGATCTGAACACAGTCCATACTATTATCTACGTAACCATTTTAGCTGCATATTTTTCTAGTTGCCCCAGTTACTAAAGAAACCCCTGTCAGCCACATATATAACACACGTATGATAATTCAAAGTGTATACTTTGTAGGTTCCTACATGTGACTGTTTATACGGATTGCCGTAAAGCTTTCCAAACAGCTGCGCAACTTATGCCCAAAGAAAAACGAGAAAATATATCTGATATTGTAGCGCATAGTGAAGAAACGGCAAAACGAAATTATCGACTTGAGTCTAACGCGAAAATGGTCTAAATGGCCCAAGTATTTCACGAACTAATTTCATCCGCAACAATAGTGGTTTTTGAACTGAATTTCCAATTACTGTTCCATCTCTCATTTATAGAAGTAAATTTTGGGTTATTCGGTAGCGGCTGTAAGGGGTCCGAAAGCAATCTCTTTGAGTTTGGAAGCGACACTCAACAATCTATCTGCAGCCATCGTCCAACAAGCAGTGAACTCTAATCAGCAACCCGATCTTCGACGCTTTGCACAGAAGAACCTAAATTTTAACAAATTTATTGACAATAAAGTGTGAAGTTTCTATTAAATTAAATGTTTGTTTTATTAAACCGAAAATCAGACTCTCCAGGAGATTCAACTGACACCATATGGAATTAAGAAAGTTAACTATTGAACTGTTTCCACTAACAAAGGACAAAGAATTTCCAGGCTTTGAAATGATAAACGCGGCGCTTCGTAGAAAAAAAACACTTGCGGTGTACTAATGCATCAAGAGAAATCCATAAGAGATGGTTGGCATTACGCTCAACAAACTGAGCGTATGTCTGGAAAAATCCATTTGTAAGTACAATGATTTTTTATTTGTGAGAAAAGAAATAAATAATCTTTCTTTAAAGCTGCAGAAAACGAAACATGGAGAATAAGCCCACCATTTCCGAAATAACAAAATAGTTAACGGAAGAAAATATGTCTGCAAAACTTCTCTCTCGAGCAGTTTTGAGAAATTTAAAAGACAATTGTAAGTATAAAAATTTTTAACACTTAACAAATTCTTGGCGGTGAAATTATAGCAAACGTATATTTAGGACGCAAAAGCAAAAATATATTCGAAAAATTGGCCAGGGCTAACGTAAGGGGCTTCCAAAGCCATAGGAAAGGGGGTTTTCGCCACAAAGACATTCTCGAAAGGTTCAAAATAAAGAAATAATTAGATAATGAGAAAATCATATAATGCATATCTTCTTTCAGGTGACGTAATATGTAATTACCCTGGCAAGCTACTCACCCTCGAAGAGGCAGAAGAAATATATGCAAAAGAAGGAAATATTTTCCTGTTTTTCTTTTCTCATAAGGGGAATAATTTTACTATAAATGGAAAGGATTCGTATGAAACCTCATATGGTCCGATAATAATAATAATAATAATAAGCTTTAATAGGGATATTCACATTCATAATACATCATAAGTCGAGCTATAAAGCGAGAAATAAATGCACGAAAAATTTTATTAATTTCTGAGGACACGTATGATAGGTTAAATTCTAATAGTAGTTTAAAAGTCGACACTTCAACGGAGTTGGATAAGGCAGAGAAGTTGAAATCTATCATTAAAGATACTAAATTAAATGATACTGATAAATTATTAAGATATAATCACGTACTTTCGAGGGAAATTAATTAAACAGCGAAACGGAAGAAATGAAACCTGCGAAAAATCAAAATTAAAGTTCCGAAATCACCTCTTCGGTTCCTCCCTATAGTGCAATCAAATGTTTGAACTTGTACAAATGGATAGACCATTCATCAAAAATAAAATGGACACACGTCGGGGAATTAATATATGAGAATCGGGTCCTTTGACAAATCAACCAAAAATTTGGAAATTTTGAACCCGATGTTTTATGATTCTAATAATTCTTTGTCCTTAGGGTGTTTTGGGCTCCTAAAAACGGTTCTGAAATTTTCAGCGTGATCGGTTGATGGATTCTAGATATACAGCATAGGTCATATTTTGAATAATTGGCGATTGCGACTAATCATTTTTAAATAAATCTCAACTACTAAATATCGAAACATATTGGGTGAAAGCTTATTATTAATGCTTTTTTGACGATAAAACCGATTATCAACACCGTTTAAATAAATAAATAACAGATAATTAATATTTTCACTATTTATTTGGGAAAACCTAGATTTTCACCACCCACTTCACTCCAATTTCAGAAATTTTGCCATTTTGAAAATTCTCGCTCATTTTAACATAAGTATCATTCAAAACCATGAGGTAATATTTTTAGTTTCAGAGATGCTGATTTTTGAATTTTTTTAAAAAATATTTTTATAAAGAAATTGAAATTTTAGGTTTTTAATGTATCACTTTGAAAGTTGTTGCAACTAGGAGTTGTGCTTTGACAACACATACAATAACCTTATTTTGTCGTCATTTTTGATTTTGTAACAATCAATGTTGGCAGAAGAAAATAAGGGAAGTGGGTAGCCGTAGCCTTGTGAGCCATACTAGTCGTCCAGTGATTCTCACTTACAATGGTCGATTACCCTACCACCCTTAAAATTTGAATATGGCCAATCGGAGCAAAGCATAAAATAGTACCGGATTTCATTGCGCACGCCACCATGTAGCGAACTGTGGAACTAACTTGTGTAGTCTGCTTATATTTCTGCTGTGCTTCAGTTTGAGTTAGAGTTACGTCAGGGAACGGGTTAATGCGGATATTGGTTTAATTAAGGACGAAAATTCGGTTATTTAATAAAATGAATGTCGTTAAGAGTACGCAGTGTGATTTAACGTACAAGGAAACTACCGATAAGAAAACTCAGGCTGTGTTGAAAGGAAAAGTAAAATCTACCCAAACCAATCCCAATGTTAAAAATTAAACTACAACAACTGACGAATTGAGTTTCAGCCTTGGTAAAGATCTAACAAACGTAACAGTGGTTCATGATAACTAGAATGCTACAGTTAAAATTCAAACAGTAAATATTAGCACAATCGGTGCTTTGCAACCATATAACAATTGTGAGACGGACAATGTAACGTGTCAAGGTACAAAACGGTTGGTCTCAGGCTTACCAATTGAATATAGCCGTAGTTCAAAGGCTTTTGTGAGTGGGTACAATGTTTATGACAGCGAAGCGTTACGACAAGTTCATAAGTTATTGGTAAATAGATTAGGTCAGTAATGAAGCTACTTTTGTAACATATCTTCCTCTGGTGTAACATATTCATCTTTCAGATCTAGATTGCCATTATCAACGTGATCAAAGTGGGTCTTTTTCTTGTCTAACTGTCTTACGTCGTGATATGTTTCAAAACATTGGAAATCACTCCCATGTTCCTGTTAAAATTCAATTTTCTTCAAATGGTATACTTTCCGTGCTGCTAGCATTTAAACCAGCTGTGTGTGAAACGTATTTCGATTGTGAAACCTCTACAATCGATACAGAATTAACCAACAGAGCCTTGAATTATCTAAATGGGAGCAATGTTTTTTTGCGCCGGGTATTCAAACTGTAAGTGTTATCAGAGGTTCAAGGGGGTTGTTATGTACCTCTGGTTGAACTGGTGATTATTTATAGTTTTTATAAAATATTTTAGGAATTTAAAATTGCTAAAGCTAAATCACTGGATATATTACAACATCCCTGTGAGAGGCGTGAATCCAAGCACTGTCCAATCATATTTAGGCCCCCTCAGTCTGCCTTGGTTAAAGGGAAATCCCCTTTAGTTTGTCCAAAGTTTATATACGTATATTTTAGTGATGCCACGAATATTCGGTATTCGGCCCATTCGTATTTGGTATTAGGCCGAATATTACGAAATATTCGGCCGAATACCGAATTTCCAATCATGAAGGAAAAATACGGAAAAATTACTAAAAAATTATTTATTTCAATAAGAATTTTTACTTTAATATTTATAATCTACCAGTGGTTAGTTGTGATGAATAAAAACAAGTTTTTCAGCATTTATTGATAGCAAACGATTGCGCTTATCCTCATAGATAGTACCTGCTTCTGAAAATAGTCTTTCACTATATACACTACTACCAGGAGACGAGAGATATATCTTCTCGAATTTTACCAAGCTCGGATACTGTTTTGCGTTTGCTAACTACTATTTGTAAGAGTCTGCCGCCCGATCCAAGCGAACAGTTTTGAGATAAAAATCAATCTCATTCGCAATTGTGCTTTTATCCATATTCATAACATCATTTTGCGTGTTCTCTGTAGCGATTTCCTCAAAACAGTTCCAGATACTGTCATGTATTTCATTTTCAATAGTTGCATAACCTGAATTTGAAGCATTTTCGTTGGTGTTTCTTTTCTTGCGACGGGGAGATGAATCATCATCGGCAGGGTTGGCAAAAATTATGTTTTTTTTTAAAAAAAAACAAAAGTTGTGTTTTTTATTGTTTAAAACACGATTTTTTGTTTTAAACTGTTTTTTAAACAAGTAGAAAAAAACAGTAAAAAAACACAAAAAAAACTAGTTTTAAACATGTTTAAATCACTCTTCCAGATCTAATTGTCTATATTGCCGGTCTCCATTTAAGCCACTACTCCCGCTACAACCTACTTGATTAAAAAAGGTCTTGCTTTGGACCAAGACAGAAAAAACAAACGATAAGAGTGACGTTTATCAATTGACTGAAGTCCCGATATTGCAATTTTTCTTTATTTATATTAATTTAATCCTTAATCAATATTTAATTCAATCAACTGATTTAACAGTTAGTCGATTTATTCCCTCCAAATTGATTGAAAAACTACAAATTTACGCATTTTCAAGAACAAATTAGATTTTCCGAAATTATTTTATGATATTAATTATTTTGAGCGTTCAATATTGAATAAATTTAGAATTTCAAGGTGTAAGAAATTGTCCGTGTGGAATTAGAACCAGGGACCACTTGAACCCAAAGCAAGTATTATACACCTAGACCAACGAACCACGAAACGTATAGAGAAGTAAAACACGAAAATAAAAATACTCCTAAATTTATAATATGAAGCTCTAAGACGCGACCTTCCGGGATTTAACCTGGTACCACTCGCAACCAGCGCGAGTATCATACCCCTAGACCAACGTACAACGAACATGTACTGCAAAGTCAAACAGGAAAATCAAGAGCTCCTAAAGTTTAGAATTTGAAGGTGTAAGAAAGGGTCCTTGTCAGGGTTGGCAAAAACTTAGTTAAAAAATTTTGTGTTTTTATTGTTTATAACACGATTTAAAGTTAGATTTTCGGAAAACATTTTATCATGAAATTAATTATTTAAAAGGGAGTACGTGTTGAGGATACAATATTTAATATTTGAAAAATTCTACTGACTGTTAAAAGAAAGAGCAAACGATCTTTTCAAAAGGAAAATATAATTTTTTTAATATCGGATACAAAATGAGTGTGATGCGTAAATTTGTACATTTAACCCCTAATGTCTAAATGCCTGATTTCTTTTGTGGCCACTATTCAGTCATTTCCGCTTCCGTACTTCCGAGTTTCTTGGTCAGAACTCATTATACATTTGAAACTTCACCACCCCTTACTTATTTGTAGGAGCTCATGTTTTCCGTTATCGGATTAGGCGTATTAATTTTAGCACTGTCAAAGGCCTGGCTTTATAGATTACGCGTAATCTTTTTAGAACAGTAAAATGTACCAACAGTGTAGAGAAACCACATAGGAAAAATGTTATTGCTTTGCTTTAAGTAGATGACAAAATAAGTTATCCATAATCATATTTTTGAATATCAGTCTTCAATACAGATTGGTAATGGATAAAACAACTGGTAGGGTCTCTAAACAATTAAACACACATTTGAAACAGTCGAATAATTGGAAGGTTTTGACTGGAGCTTATAATTTCTATTATTTAATCTTTTCGCTCATTTTCAAATAAAAAAAGAGTTAAAAATATTCGAAATTTTTCTCCATAAAAAAACATGTTTTAAACTTTTTGTTTAAAACGTTTTAAACAAATTAAAGTTTTTTTTCATGGCTGTTTAAAACAAGTTTTAAACCAAAGTTTAAAACAATTTGTTTAAAACTTGCCAACCCTGATCATCGGTAGATTCGGTACCGCTAGATTCGTCACAACTATTTTTCAGAGCTAGTAAAAATTTTTTTTGTTTTGCTCGTTCCGTTTGAACTAATCCCAGGAAATTAGTCTTGAATCGCGGGTCTAGAAAAGTGGCAACTAGATATTTGTCATTCTCATCAAACTTAAACCGTTTTTCAAGCTCAGATATAAGTGAAGATCTTATTTTCAATAAATTTGGTGTTCTGTCTGCAGTGTCTTCCTTTCCCAGGTATTTCAGCAATGTTACAACATGTGGAATCACTTCAGAGATGCAGGAAAGTCCTGAGCTGGTTATTTTAGTAATCTCTTCAAATGGTTTGAGGAGATTGATGCATTGCCCCATTAAATCCCACTGAGAGGGTGTCATATTTTTAAGTTTAAAGAATCGTGATCTGTTATGTACAAAGAGACAGCTCTTTTTGCTCCAATAATCGCACCATTAAATAATACGTATTATTCCAGCGTGTGCTAACATCTTGTACTAGTTTGTGTTTTGGCAATTTTAAGTTTTTCGCGAATCTATTTCAGCTTATGTTGAGCTACACCAGAGTGGTTAAAATGGGTAACAATTCGTCTCGCAGCGGCTACCATTTCCAGAACTTCCGTCTGAGACTTCATCGATTCCTCGACAGCTCGTTGCAGCGAATGAATAAAACATTAGGCAGAATCATATTCTGCGACTCTTACACCTTTTATAATATTGGCTCCACTATCATGGACAAGTAAATGGATCATCCTCTGAGGAATATTCCATCTTTCTGCAATAGCATTCAGCTCTACTGCAATATTGTTACCAGTATGCGAGCCAGCAAACGGCTTCATCGCCAAACGCCATGTTCAAGAATAAAGTCTGGAGATATCCAATGCGCAGTGAAACTCAAGAAAGACTCGTTGTTTTGTTGACATGTCCACATATCAGATGTCACTGATACTGCTGTTGATCGCGAAATGCTAGCTTCAATTTTTGAGTAAATTCAGTGATATATATCGGGAATAACGTGCTCGGTCATATAAGTGCGACCAGGTATTTTGTATTGAGGCACTGCCTTTTCGATAAGTTTTTTAAAGCCGACTCGTTCAACAAGCGAAAACGGTTCGTTGTCTATGGCAATCATTTCATCGATTAAATTATGATATTTTATTGATTTCGGGTCATTGATATCCCACAACAATTTCCTTTCAGTAGTTTCCTTTAGAGTTAACTGTTGTTTTTTCGATGTACCAGGCGCTACCAGTTTCTTGCAATCAGTAGACTCAAGGTTACTGCCACTTGCCGAGGGAGCAGCAGTAAATGTAGCGTACTGCTCAGCATGTTTGGTTTTAAGGTGGTTCTTTAGAGAAGTTGTAGCTATAAGCAAAAAATAATAATTAAACTGACTTTGCTCACAAATTAGACACAATATGATAAATAATTAAAAGCTTTCTAATTTAATTGAATTTCAAGAACATTAGATTTCGAAAATGATAAAAATATTGTTATTAACTTTTCCTTACTTGCTTTCTTCCCTTCTCCACCTCGTGAGATCTTGTTGTTACACAGCAAACACACAGCCAACTTATTATCTTCATTGCAAATCTCATAATATTTCCAAACAGGCGATTTTTTGTTTGCCGATTTCATTTTGTAAAGATTATAGTGACACGATCTACTCGCAAATGAACCAAAAACCTAAAGACGCTAACGGGTCCTATAGTGTTAAAGAGAGCGCGTTGAAAAATCGTAACTTCCCCCTTTTTATTCCCTCCTTCCCGAGTTTATCACCAACGTTGAAAGCTTCCGCGCAGGCGCGCTGTGGCAGAGGTGGTAGAGAGCGGATCTAAATGTAAACAGTGTATCCCAGTATCCCTCTCTCTGCTTACGCGCTAATATTGCGCAGAGCAGTAATCGCGTTACAGCTAGTGCCGAGAGGAGAGGAGAGGAGAGTTTTCCCACGTGACCCTACATTTCGCGTAGCCGTCTGCCTATTCAACTCACCATTCCATGCCCTTCTTCTTCCCATTGCGGTCCGTGCGGGGGATGTACGTATTTCGCGGAACGGGTTACAGCTCATAACCGGTTTCGCACGAGTTGCACATATCTCACGCCCGAATATTCGGTGCTTCGGCCGAGAGCATGGCCGAATATTCGGTATTCGGTATTCGGCAAAATCAATATTCGCAGCATCACTAGTATATTTGTTTATTCTTTGACTACATATAATTTTTGGATTTGAAATAAATGGTAATTTATTTCGAATCTTTAAGGTATCTCAAAAGTAGAGAAAAGATCATGGATACGACACCGAGAACCAAACTTAAACGACGCCACATAAGTTCAAAGTTTCCTATTGAAAGTCTTACACCGAAAAGCAGACGTATACGTGTAAAAAAACATTCGTTATCTGAGGTATCGCCAAAAGATACAACTACGTAAACTGGAAAAGAAGCTTAAGGAAAATGTGATCACTCTAAATCCTGTACATAGTCGTGAAATGTCGGAAGTGTTAAGAGAAATGAATGGGAAGCACAGAGATAAAGTAAACAAGATTATATTCGAAGTAAAGAAGCGTAACCCATTGCTTGCTGAAGCCTTTCGAGCGAGTTGGGAAACTGATATAAACAAGCTGGTTCAGCAACAGGAACATTTTTGCACACCCAATCAATTTATAGGTCAGGCAGTGACCCCTATAAGTGTCTCAAAGTTATCTTATTTCCGTTCCTGCTAAAAAGAAAACCGACATAATAGGCAGGGTTCATAAAACTTTAGAAAACAAATTTCCCTGAGATTTCCAGGTTTTTCCCCATATACTTCCCTGAGTTTCCCAGATTTTTCCCGTATATGGAGCATCCTATGGAGCAAATGTTAACGAAGGAAGAAGGGTAAATAGGACAATTACATAATCAAAAGGCAACCCCGTATCTCTAATATAATCAGAGTTATGAGCCTCCAAACTATACTGTAATGTTAATCCTATGGAGGGAATATTCACGAACATTTTGCTTAATTACTCGGCCCCTGTTTGACGAAACAGCTAGTTTTTAGAATCGTTGGATGGGGCAAATAAGATTATAACATACTCGAAGGACATCCTCTTATCTCTAGTAGAACCAGAGCTATGCGCCTCCAAAGATTAGTGAAATATTAATCCAATTGAGGGTATGTTCATATCATGAACATTTTGCTTAATTACTCGGCCTCTGTTTGACGCAAAGTTCCCTGATTTCCCTGAATTTTACTAAAAATTCGAAATTTCCCTGAGGTTTTTATCAACTATTTAGTTCCCTGATTTTTCCAGGTTTGTATGAACCCTGAAAACTCACAGCAAGACTAGGTTGAAAAGGGGCGAAATTAAGTCAAATACTTTCAGCCTCCAGGAAATTCGCGAGAGCGGAAATAAGCAAAACACTTCAAAAGTATCCAAGGACACTATTCTCTAAAAATTTAAATGATTAGAAACCTAAATCCAAATCTAAACAATAGGGTTGGGTCCATATGGAGTGGGTACTTAAAACCGTATTCTCTCATTTTTTTCTAACCCAAATCCAAATTGACATTTGAATCTTACGCCAAACATTTACCCATCCCATATGTACGTCACTTCCTCTTTCATTGTGGTATTTTTATTTCAGCATAAATTATACTAAGGTAAATAATTAGTTAACTTATGTATGTATCATTGATTAAAATTACATTTCTAAAAATGGTTAGGTAGATAGCACTTTCATGTTTCATGTAGAAAAAAAAATGCAAGCAACACAGCTATGTACGTCACTTCCTCTTTCATTGTGGTATTTTTATGTCAGCATAAATTATACTAAGGTAATAAATTAATTACGTACGATAAATTATCTACGGAAAAATTAATTTTTTACGATAAATAAATTATTTACGATAAATAAATTTAAAATTAGAATTTTACATTAGACTTTTACTCATTATAAAACTAAGCTTATCCTAAAGGTTTTGAACCGTTTAATTGAAATTATATAAAACTTTAAGTGATGATCAATTGGCCAATATCGTAAATTAACCGATGTCAGTAACAATTTATTTAAAATCAATGAAACTAAAATATCCATATCAAACAATTTTCTACTGGAAAAGACATCAAGCTATTCTTTATTTTTAATATATCAAGTTAAATTTAAAAGAATATAAAATTTATTATTTTCTGACACAAAAATTTCGAGCTTCTTTGCTTAAATTCTTAATTTTCAGCTCTAAAATAGAAGTTTAACGTTTTTTGATATTAAAGGAGAAATATATAATTTTCGTTTTATTTGAACTAGTTTTTATATAGGAACTTAAATCAATTGCCCATTTGTATGAGTACACTTACCGACAATTGATTTTACTAATCGAGTCAATTACTGCGTCTTTTAATTAATATTTCATAAATACTACCTGAATATTTTTTAAATATTAAAGATTATATTGTTATTTAAGATTCATTGAGTTAAAAATATTGGTTAAGCTTTGATATTGACATCCGTTAATTTACAATATCGGCTCGGCTAATGATGCTAATCTGTTTATAAAATTATATCGGAACTTCAAGTAGTAAATAAACAACACTTGAGCTATTAGTAAAAGAATATATTACGAACAAAAATGGTCTCACTTAGATCACAAAAACTATACTTACCTTAAAAAATTAATATTTAAATCAAAGTAGAAAATTCAGTTAAGCAAAGGCTTAGAGCTGCCGACTGAAAATATTAGCTTCCCGCGTACATTAATATAAGACTCCCGTCTCCCGGTAAAGCTGAGGCGCCCCTTCACAGCTGCAATCTCCACTTAGTTTATTCTCAGTATCATCTTAAACTTAAAATACGAGGTTACCTACGTACATATTATCGAATAGCCGTGATAGCGAGGCACCTAGGCGAACGTCGCGAGCCCGAACATCGCTCGAAAAGCGAACAACGTCGTGCGAGGGATCAGGCACTAGCGTATTCTCCCGGTACTTCCTCTTTTGAGGTTTTAATGCCGTAAATTCGGGCGATATGCCTACAATCCGTTCTAATATTGAAATAAAAACTGTAGAAAGTAATCCCGAGTGTATTTCCGCGTTATACGGCGTAATACGCTTCACATCTTACACCCTCAGAAAGACTTTATTGCCGAGTGGCTTCTCCCTCGTCAATTGTCCCGTATAGAGACTAACAATTTTGCTCACGCCAGATGGCGTGTGCAAAAATAAAAATGCGAAATTGCTGGAATTCATGAATGATGAAGGTAAAAATCCAGAATCTAGCACCGGCAATAGGTTTGGACCATTAACATTTCGTCTGGCCCTAAGCTTATATTCAAGATCGCCAGCATCATACAGAACGTTACAAGGTCTTAAAATTTTCAACTTATCAAGCAAGGACACCGTAAATAAGAAACTGCAAAAAAACAATTGTGACCCTGGAGTTGACATAGAACACTTAAATAAAGAGAGCACAAGGTTCAAATCCACATTTAGTTCCGCAGAAAAACCACCACCTCAAGATGGATTTCTGGTAATGGACGAAGTAAAGGTGATAGGAAAAATGATTTGGAACTCTAGCAATAACGAATTTATAGGGTTAGCCATGAACCCGGAAGAAGTTCCGTCTTTGCATTATTTTTATAAACCAAAATCTCTTAATAATTGCCTTAAAGCCGAATATGTACTTCAATACATTTGGCGGTGTTCGGAAGAACTATTTGATGTAGTTGGGCCGTATTTTCCAAGTAATGTACCATTTACACATGAACTGTTGACTGCTTTAACCCAAAGGGTCGTGTTCGCCTTCCAATCTGTCGGTTTCATGGTGGTCAGCCATGATTAAAACCAGTCACGGTGTTTCTGGCCAATATGAATCAACCAACCAGAGGATGGAACCTACGATTTTGCAATTTCACCAAAGTTTCGCAACCCTTTACAGATGGACCCATTATGTAATTTGCCCCAGTCACGAAATAAAAATTTGATAAATGTCACTCCAAAGAAGGTGGGACAAGAGCGTTCGAAAGGAACGGCATCTCATTTGGATGGAAACAAATTGAGGCTGTTGAGGCAAGAGAGATACAAAGGCGAGAGAGTAATGAGTTGACGCAAGTTAAGGGACTACGCCACTCTTATATTGTACGAGATTCTTGGACGAAACTAAAAGTAACGCCAGCAAAAATCCTTCAACAAATGCCATTCCTTAGTGAACTCTACAATTACACGAACCCAATGTCTGGCGATGCAGCCAAGGATAGCCTAGAAGTTATGGCGTGTTACGATTTCCTCTGCGCATGTCACTTAATATTTGAAAAAGGTCTACTATCGCACCAAAAAGTGTTTTCAAGAGAAAGCGAACCTATTCAAAATATAATGAAAGGCTTAGCCTACTTTGAAGATTGGGCTAACGAGACAAACTGATTGGGGAAAAGCCTAACAGGTCGGGATGGGAAGACATTTTTAGCCTGGCAAAGATGGGATTTATTGCAGATATCGGTATACGGATTTCTAGGGTTCATGGATGAATACCATGACAGGTACCCCGATTGTTATGTTTACCCGGTTAAAGTTAACGGAAGTGTAGTAGAAACCATGTTTAGCCAATTACGTTTCATAACGGCAGGGAAGTTAACAGGCTCCAATTTTAAACCGACTAGAAGATCCTTTTTAATAAATTCAGAGATGAGGACAGCTTTAAAAACTAAAGAGATATTTTATCGAGGTACTGACATAAATTTACCATCTATTTTGGATTGAAGTGATTGTAGAGCACTTGTAAAAAACTCAATTTGGTTTTGAAATGACTTTTATTTTGCTGTTGTGGAAATTAAACCATAAGTCAACATTTTCAATTTGAAATTTGTACTTGTTTTTATCACAGTATCATAGTAAAACATTATGTATCATAGTAAACATAATCACAATAGCATATTAAAATATTATCACAATCTAAAATATCACAATTAATAAACGTAGTCCTTTCGAAAATTTCTTTTTCTCACTCTTCCTCGGGAAGAACTAGGGATTTCATCATTAATGCCGGAAGAACATATTTTTGGACTAGAGCTTTTTGGTATTAATACTTCAGTGGTTTGAGGGCTGTTTTCTTTAGTCTTCTGAAGGCTTGCTAAGCGTCAGGTTTGAGTTTCAAGAGAAACTGGCTTTTCAGTGATTTTGAAGCTTAAAGCATCAGTTCTATTTTTTACCTCTCCGAGTGACGTATGTCACGGAGAGGTATTACACCGGCCCTGTCTGTCTGTCTGTCTGTCTGTCTGTGTGTCTGTCTGTGTGTCTGTCTGTCTGTCAGACCCCACGTGACCGCGTTCGCAGTTTACAAATCGGAGCAAACAAATACCCGATTTCCGGAACGCGTTCGCGGTTCACGGAAATTTGGCCATTCATCTACCACCACCAGTCTTTACTAACTGGCTTCTAAGACCACAATCTGCTAGTCTTTGTCCATCCCACATGGACACTAGTTTGTACTTGCAAGCTTCCAAGCACAACCATCTTCTGTTCTTCGTCAATTTCACCTTGACACCAGCTTCTATGCACCACCATCTTCTGTTCTTCGTCAATTCCACATTGACACCAGCTTCTATGCACCACCATCTTCAGGTCTTTGTCCATTCCACATGGACGCCAGTCAGTCCATTCTGTCTTCTTTTCCTTCGTCATCGTTTGGTTTCAAGATATACGCGGCGATCGGCTAGGGTTACGAGAAACGTCTAGCCTCCCAATGGCAGGGCTTCCACCATCGGTTCACGCGAATGCGTTTTTATCTATTATTGGTTTCAAGATATACGCGGCGATCGGCTAGGGTTACGAGAAACGTCTAGCCTCCCAATGGTAGGGCTTCCACCATCGGTTCACGCGAATGCGTTTTTATCTATTATTGTAATGGAAACGAATCGTATATATACCCCAAAATTTGAAGAAAGCGGGCAGGAGGGGCACCCTTCACTTTAAACGTCAATATTAGCAAAGTTTCGAAAGATAATAGGAACAACTTTATTTTAAACGATTTAACTATTTTTAAAGTTATTTACTGGCGATTAAAATAATTAATATCATTTATATTTAATTAATTATTTAAGATAAACTTATTTCTACGTACTGACACAAGTGAGAGTTAATATAGAATGAGTAATGAAGATTGCATCTGAATCGAAACACTACACGCATATCAAAGTTAATATAAAGCGACTAGGATGAAAAGATCTCTTACAAAACGATAACATTTTCTTTTTGCAGAATATTAAATGGAAATACTTAAATATTTTTCGGCATTACGATTCATTTAGTAGTTGTGTAGGTATAAAGCTCTGTTTCATCTCAATATTCCAAGAACATCTTTTGATATTAACATTTAAAATTTGGTGTTTACTTTTTAATTCATCTTTACTACATTTATATATAGTGTAAACGTAACTTTTAGCTTCATTAAATAATAAGGATGTTAAAACTTCATCTCTCCATACGTGTTGAAACGACTGGGTTTATGAGATAAGATAACCTAGATTTTAACCAGAATTGACCTTGTTTCATGTCCTCTTATAGGAGGTCTTAACGGTTCAGAGTGAGCCGAAAGTTAAATACACATTTAAGTGATAGATATTAGGTCCTCATTAGAATCATTGAGGATACGCAGGAAATTATTAAACGCTTTAGACTTTACAAATGATCATGGCAATATTTCGCCGACTAGAACTATGTATTTCCGGTTTGTCTCATTGGCTGGCGGATCTGTGTTTGGAAAGTAAATTCGTCTCGGCTCGGAGAGGTTTATTTTGGTTTCCCAACTTGTTGTTATTTCTATTGGGGTTTTTTTAGCTTCCGTTTTAGATTTGGTTATTTTAATTGGGGGTTTTTTAGCTTCCTTTTTAGATTTGGTTATTTTAATTGGGCTTCCTTTTTAGATTTGGTTATTTTAATTGGGGTTTTTTTAGCTTCCGTTTTAGCTTTCGCAACTTTAATTGGAGTTTTTTAACTTTTTTAATACCTTTTTTAGGGGTCATTTGTTTTCATCCATAGCCTCCAATCTTCTCATCACTTTCACAAGGTGTTTGACTTTGATACCATGTTATTGAATAATGGTTCAATATCCCCCGTTTCCATAAGACTTTGTACTAAGAGCCTTCGTGTTGGATACAACTTTATTACTTTGAACTCTTCCCTATCACAGTTTAAAACTTCGGACAAGTTCATTTTTTCCCTGGAACTTAGAAATACAATTGTATTTAAAAATAAAGACATATTTTAAAATAAGTTATGAATTTAGTACTTACCACTAGATTCCAGCCTCTGCCATTCTGCCTCACTGCCTCTAGCAGACGCCTCTGGTCAGTTGGAAGGCGTAGGACCGTACTGTCCACAGAATGGCGTCACTCGTGTGTTAATGCGCGTAAAAATCCTATCTCTCTTCACCCCCACCGGGAGGGAAGTGGCGCGAAAAATCAGTAAACGGGACGCCTCGCGAAGTTGCCCAAGCTACCCACTTCCCCTATTTTCTTCTGATGTTGGGCAACTTAGTTGGGACATCAATTTTAATAGAAATACTCTCGCCAGGTATCCAACAGTGATCATATCTGCGCGGCCATGAGTATGTCTCGGATATACCAGATGGACGCATAAATTTAACATTGTAGTCTCCAAATTCATCTGATACATCCTCAATCATTCCAATGTACCTTATGTTTTTCTTAAAACAAACCACAATATCTCCGACATTGAAGTTTTCAACATCTTAAGTAGTTTCTTCTGCGCTAGATACTTTGACTGCTTTAAGGTCAACGTCGGCCGACAGAAGTGCAACCATCTCATTTATCGATTTTGGGATAAATTTATGGAAGCGTTGCGTGCCTTTTATTGTTATGGCTTTGGAAAACTGTTCTTCCAATAGATCAGTTGCCCTTAAAACTTCATTATTACCCACGTATATAAATTTGATATTTTGAAACGCTGAAGAACAGAAGTTAAACATTTCAACTGGGGTTAATATTTGACCGAAGAGTGGTCTTTGTAGACTTGTTTTTCCGTTTTGCGTTTAACTGTTCCCCCAATTCCATCACAAGGACCCTTTCCATGTGATGTAGCAAAAAAGTGCCACTCTACATCCGAACTGAAGTCGTTTTTGTGGCGGCAAACATTGACGAAATTGTATTTTTTTGTATTGTCCAGCACATCCGTCAGTAAAATAGTAAAGCTTATTTTCTCGAGGTACGTAAGAACTTATGAGTGGTATTAATTTGTAGATAAATGTGCAGACAGTTGCGGCTGAATGGACTCTGCTATTACTAATAATACAGAAATTTAAGTGTTCTAGTTCACCATTCTCAAATAATTTGTAGTAAATAACAAATGGATGAACTGTGGCCTGCGAATTGTCCCAATGGAGACCTTGAGCACCTTCTTGAATGACAAAAGAATAATTTTCAGCGAAATCACCAAGAACTATAACATTTTCAGGTGATAGAGATCCTCTAAGGGATTTTAGGTATAGGGCCTGTGATTTCGCGGTATAATGATGGCTTGTTAATTGAAGAAGTTTGGTATCCAAGGAATTTAGAATGTCCTCACTACTCTCAGTCAAAGTGACAAGTCTGGTACCCATTGCATAAATGTAATTTCATCGTGATCTTCCAGAAGCACGTTCAAATGTTCATTTTCTAGTAGTCCCTTTTTTCCAGGACAATCTTGGCAGGCTCTCATCATACAGTCTCTGTTTTGCATATCGCAAACTGTCAATCCCATAAAATCAGTCTCGTTTGTCATTAGGCAATTCGCAAGTAATGCCGAAATAAACAATTTGACATTTTGGTGGTAAGTGCAAACGCAAACTGAATGAGTTCCTTTTGGACCGGCTAAGATGCACCAAGATGGTCGAAGTGAACAAAAAGTAGAAAATCCCACCGACACATTGCACTCTTCCTTAAACTTCTGGTACAGTTCTTTCCAATTTATTAAAAGAAGCCTCTTTTGGCTATGTTCACCGAAACAAACTCCTTCTGACCTGGTTTCATGCGACTGTTATCATCATTTTCGAAGAATGTCAACAATTTGCTTTTTAATTTCTTCACCAAGTACTCGTCCTTTGGATTGTTTTTCGGGTAGCGACAGAATACCCATTTCAAATTTGAGCTTTCTGCTGCATTTGACCATGTGCTGAGTCGTTTTAAATTCTCTTATTGTGCGTTGGACACCAAATGGTGAAACAGTCAAAATTTGTAGTTTTTCACCATACGATGTATTTGGATTGTTATACTTTTCTTTAAGTTCGCCTAAAACCTTTTTCGTACAATTTATGTTTTTTTTTTATTTTCTTCATGTTCTGTTCAGATTGGTCGTCATAATTATTATCAGAAGTAATATAAGAAACCTCCCTACGGGAGGGAAGTATACAAGGCGCCATAGGCATAACGTTAAAACACGCGAGACATCCTCGAACCGCCAAATACCATATTCAGACACTTTTGCTCACGGACAAGGTACGGTAGATCTTAGTCCTTTGATATGGTCGTTGGAATTGGGAAAGAGGAAAAAGCGCTTCATAGTAGTGTAGTCTGTTTAGCCGTCTGTCGTAAAGAAATGGAAGATTCCTGATTTTGCTAATAAATATTCACATACGGTTATTTCGAAATGAAAATCTAGTTTGTTGTGAAGCCAAGAAGAAGATGGAAATTATGAATACAAGAACAAAATTTCGAGATAGATCATAACACCATTTTAAAATCAATCTACGTATAGTGTTAGTCATATACCTTGGCAAGGTAAGGGTTTAATTCAAATTTTATGCAAAGACCTATGAAAATCCTATAATCGAGTCACTGCCTGTTTATTAATGATTGATAATCATCAAAATCTAAAAATGCTGCATGAATTATTTCATTGGAAAAGTTTAAAATTACAATGGGTCTGTGGAATTGACTTAACTTAAGCAGCCGACGCAATCGCGAGATCAGAGAATGTATTCCTACGCTCTACGCGGCGCGGCCCTATTTTTTAAACTTCGTTTACGGCCGTATAAGTGCGCGGGGACATTCGCAGTACGAGGATGTATCGGGAAAAATTCGCGTTTGTATACTTTCTTCCCGAAGAGTGGTTTCTTATATTACTTTTGTTATTATCAAGAGCTACATCAAATGATTCTTCCAATTTTCGTTTAAGGAATGCCTGTCCGGAATGAAATTTCTTCTTTGCCAGGTTTGTCTTGTGAATTGAAGAGAGCCCTTCTGTTTTAAGAATTAAAAGAGGTTTACTCCATTTTCATAAGTCTAACTCTAAGATAAAATAAGTCGCTTACTTGTTTTGATTGCAACGTATGCTTCGTGAAACCATTCGGAGCATCTGTCGCATTGAATCATTCGGTCTCCGGTGTATGGTTTTCTGAAAACACAATAAACGAGACTGTGTGTTCTTTCGTGGCACACGTTTAAGGAACTTTGGCACTTCGCTCGAATCGGGAATGGTGATTAATACTTTTTTCCAGGCGACAGGCAATCATGGAGATGTTTCCTCATAGCATCATTTACCGTATTATATTGAATGCAGCCGGGCTCAGCATGTAAGCACGCATTAAGAGCATTAGCTACAGCGTGCGCCCCGCTTTCTACCTCCACTTGCTCGGTAACTTCAGTGAATTTAATCTCCAAGTTTACAACGAGTGTATTTTTCAATTGTGCGCTTAATAGCGATACAAGTTGCGGTAATCTTGAGGTTCTGTGACTTAAGGATATATATTTCAAAGAATCATATATGGAAATCGTAGCCACTTCGTCCTATGCGCAAATGAAATGTGAAGAAATTTTATACATTTGGACTAAATACCCTTCGTTTTGCACCGTATTTTGAAAGAAAGTTATGCGATATTTTCCAAATCGACATTGGTTTTGAATAAAGAGTTTAAACCGGCAGTAACGTTCTTGAACAGAGATTTAAGAATTAATTGCGCAGCATCCAGAATCTCAATGTGCATATAATAAAAACTGTCTTAGTGGACAAAGACTAGAAAAAGTAAACGATAAGAGAAGAAAATGGAATGACCGAAGTCCCAGATATTAAAATTTTTCAGTTCAATGACATGATTATAAAACATCACTTATTTAAAAAAATACTTATCTTCATTTTTTCTCGCCAAAATTCCATTTGCCTAAAATATTTTATCATGAAATTTTGCATTATTTTGGGAAGGGTTCGTGTGAAGGAATTACTTTATAACAAAGACACGCGACATCGTTTACACTTACCCTAAGCGGTTATCGTAGTCCTTGGAAAATATTTTAGGGTTATTTAAAGGGATATAAGGGTTATTTCAAATACTATATACGTTTTAAATAAGTCTTGAGATAGAGGAACGCAAGTCCAATATAGAAATAGATAGACAGCTCGCCGTTAGTGTGCGTTCACTTACGTTTTTCGTGAGCAACGTTTGCCATACACTGTCTACAGTGTGTTCCTCGTAAAACAGCTAGTGGTCGTCATACCAAAATTAATTTAGCAGCAACTTTTAAAACTGATAGTTCTCAAAACATACGATATTACATCAAAGGGTTATTTATGTATTTTATTAAAATTTTAATGATCGATTTATTATTTATTTTGAGAACCAATGGAACGATTGTCGCGTAGTAAGTGTAGACGCAGAACTGAAAATCATGATGAAAGATTAAGTTTCATCCTTCATTTTCAAAATCCAAAAGTGGCAAAAAATTAATACCAAAATTACCCCTTTATGGTACTTAATGTTAATACTCAGTCTTTGCACGTGCTCTTTCGACCATAATTCAAAATTTCATGATAAAATATTTTGGGCAAATGGAATTTTCGTGAAAAAAACGAAGATAAGTATTTTTTTAAATAAGTGTTGTTTTATAATCATGTCATTAAACTGAAAAATTTTAATATCTGGGACTTCGGTCATTCCATTTTCTTCTCTTATCGTTTACTTTTTCCAAACTTTGTTCACTAAGGCAGTTTTTATTAATAACTGTTCCATCAGTCTTCATTTTAATTAAGTTTGTTGAGAAGGTATTAAGTTTTAAAAATCTCCACATAGCGAAAGCAAAGAAAAAGGAGAGAGTAACGGTAGGCCAATCTGACATTTATTTTTAAAGCAATGATACTTTCAAACAAAAACGTTCTATATAAGTTTGTAGCGAACAAGAAAAAGACACTTGTGTATTTAGATAGAACTTAAAAACTTAAAGACACTTATTTTTAACATCTATATTATTTATTAATGAGTCCAATTGAAATTGAATGATTGTAGGAGACAACGTATTTTTCATCCTTTGTTTTTATAATACTTGAACCAAAAGGAGTTGAGAATGTTGAAACCGAAACATATCTAATTAGAATAGAGCAGCTTTAGTTCAAAGCTCTCCTTAAAAATCCGCAAAGAATGCCAATTTTAATATAATGTTTTGTAATAATGACTTCTGGTTTTAGTGTTTAGCTCAAAAAACTCCTAAACCCAATTAGAATCGGAGCTTCCTATCCATTTAAAAATGTAATTTGGTCTAAAAGCAGGTTATAGCTATTGTCTCCGTCGTGAGTTCACAAAGTTTCCTGTTATTATGTCAAAATTCCCGCTATATATTATAGACTTAATTATTTAGTTAGTCTCAAAGCAAGTTATAGCTTTTTATTCTCCGTCGCGAGTTACCATTACGATCCCCCCTGTTAGTTAAGAGGACTCAAAATTGTCAATTTCAGTAAATGTGTGGTAATATTGGCATATGTGTCTTTGATATCATGCTCCAATAATTTCAGAAACTTGAAAAAGTAGTGTTTTATATTTTACATAAAAAAATTAATATTATCTAAATAATCAAAACTATGTTATAAACAACTATAAAAATTAAGCTACTTAAAATAAAAGCAACTAATTTACTTTAAAAAATAGAAGAGAAGTATTATGTTCTTCCGATAATATCGATTAAATGATTATCATTTTCTTTATGAACTAGCGTTGATTCTCCCCCATTGCACCCAAAAACAGTTTCCCCAATTCCCCTTTCTCCCAAACTCATTTGTCCCAAAATATTTTTCCCCCAAAACAGAAACATTGGTTATTAATTTCCCTTACAATATCCTCTCGATCCGTGCCTTGCACTGCTTAAATAAACTCGGCGCGTATTTATGACTTTTTTTTTTAAAAAAGTACACTTAAATATTGTACAGGCTGTATCAGTTTACAATTCTCTTACCAGGATAGGAAAATAATTTGAGAAAGGTTATTTTATTTCGGAAGAAGATAATTGTAAACAGTTATTTTTGGAAAAGGCATATTATAATTTGAGAAAGGTTATTTTATTTCGGAAGAAGATAATTGTAAACAGTTTTTTTTGGAAAAGGCATTTTATAATTTGAGAAAGGTTATTTTATTCGGAAGAAGATAATTGTAAACTTTAATGTTTTTGGGAAAGGCGTAACATTGTTAAACCATTTCCAAAATATTACTAACCTAACCTAGCCTAACCCAGCCCAAGGCTAACTTTTTCTAGGTCTTTTTTATTTCAAAAGGCTAAAATTAAATCTCAACTTCTCGGCTTGGGCGAAATGGGAAAAAAATCTTTTGGGCGAAATACTGCTTTTGGGTGTTATGGGATTGGGGAAAATGGGAACATACCCTAGCGATTATCATTTCCTTCCCAACATAATTAATGTGGCAAAACGGATACGCTACGCAACGCTTAAAAACGCGCTAATGTGTAGTAGGCTTTAGAAACCTGACTCGCGTTAAGTGGCATCGTACCAAACTGAGCTTCATCCCTCAAGTGTTACATTCATATAACCACAACTTGATACTAATATAACTTGTTAAAAGTGTGTCAATTATAGGCCTTTGAGTTAAAATTATAATGAATGTAGACTATAAAATAAGGTCATTACTTTCCTTGGAAAATCACCGTTAACGGCAATGCAATTTCTTGGGTTTAATAGTTTACAAGGTATAAAAATATGTTACGTTGGTGAGGAATATGTGTATATCTTCCTTAGTAAGCGTGGTCTTTCACAAAGCATTACCTAATTAAAAATTTCAATCATTTGGGTAGAAATGTAATTTTTTAATTGGTGCAATGGAGAGATCGAAATAGCGGTAACGGGTTAAAGTACATATGTACTAAAGAACACTACTACATTGTAAAAACTGTAACTTTAAGTGACAGTGTTATTCTCAATTACTATATTTACCCTTATTTGAGTAAATTGGATAACGGTATCCTTAATTAACTAGCGCTACTGTTACATATGATTACGAGACCAATAAGGTATCATAAAATCATAACATAATACAAAGCATACTTCGAAAACAGAGGGTATGAGCAAGGAGGATAGCAAGCAGGATGGGTAATGATATTTACCAACGATAATTTCAGAAATTTTTACTTCTTTCAATAGGCTTAGTAGCAAGACCACTACAACACTGAACAGTGTGTTACATATTTAACATTAACCAAAACTAATATCCTTTAATAAATGAAAATAGTGTTACTAACGTCTTTAAAAAACGCAACCTAAAACCACAAGAGCTACGTTCGTATGTAAAAAATTGGAATGCATGTTTAATATCAATAATCACCAATCGTTTTTCTGTTACCTATGATTACGAGACCAATAAGGCAGCATAAAATCATAGAATAATACAAAGCAGACTTCGAAAACAGAGAATATGAGCAAGGAGGATAGCAACCAGGATGGGAAATAGAGTGGTTGACCAAGGCTTAGGGAAATATTAAATTAAAATGATTTACAAATTTAATTATTTAATTCCTACCTTGAAAGGGCTTTTATATTTAAATTAATATTAAGTTTTCGCAATTAAAAATACTAAAATTAGACCTTAGTACTTTCCAGTACTTTCGCAAAGTTCATAAACGCTATTTAAGCCGACGATTTAGACATCGAGTGTTTTAATGGCGTCAACGACACGGCGTTGTTATTAAAGCCGTCTTATCGCGCTCTCTATAGGCCATTTCATCCAAAAGGCTTTATAAATAAACACTCGAATTATTATGAGGCAACTAAACGTTAAAAAGCGCCAATTTTGGTCGCGCTGATATTTTCTAGTAAATTAGTGTATCCATGGTATAATATCGCAAATCGAATTATGGTGTAAATGTTATCAAAATTAATACTTAAACTTAATTATTTTCCATGAAAATCGCTTAGCGGAATGAGAAATGTTGTACCTTTCATTGAAGACCGTTCCCAAAACTAACAAACGTATTGTTTTTATAACATTGGATTAACCCTATCGTTTTTTCAGAAAATTTCCCATGTTATTTCTATGGGAAAAATTCCTGTTTTTCATCAAAAGGTGTTTGAATTTTATGGAAATGAAAACCACCCTTAGCAACTTTATTTTTTATAAGTAACACTCATGGATGGATCTTTTTGAAATTTTAACCACACACTAAGGGCTCAAATTGTTTCAAAACAGTAAACGTAATAAAAAAGTTACATACAATCAAATAACCACCCTTATACATTAAGGCCATTATGAAGTCTTATCTAAGAGAGCTACCGCTCTCTCTGAATATGCTCATAACGAACTTTCTAAGGGTTACGAAAAATTTTGTCATTAGGCTGCTTAACGAACGCCTTAGAATAGCACCCCAGATCAGCCCATCAACTTCAAACTCTAAAAAACCAAACCAACTTTTTTGCTTTCCTCCGACTAAAGTTTGGCTACGCGCTCTTTTTTTAGCTTCAAATAAAATCGTATTTGCGATGTAGGCAATTTAGGGACCAAATCCAAACGACTGTAACAATGTATTACTTATTGGGGGTTGAATATTCAAGTAGGCAAAGACCTACTTGCGAAAGATAATAAACGTGGGTAAGTTCTATGCTTTCCAAAGCATTTACGGCACCAAGAAAAGCGTAAATTTGTTGATTCAATTTTAGGGACTTTTTGATTCAAAATGATGCTTAACATAGTTGGATTACAATCTTGGGCTTCGTCAATCAAAATACAATCGTAACCCTGGTAAATTGGTTTCCGCAATTGATGAAGTTTCAAATATCCATCGTGCATCATTTTGACCTCAAAGTCATTCGGGTCAATCATACGTTTCCATATAGTTGTAGCGTCGTCAACCATAGCCTGAAATGCCCATTTACTTAATACTCAGTGTTCCATTAAGGGTGGTAGGGCCGAAATACCTGGTGATTTACTCGAGTCGATTTTGAATCTAAAATGTTCTTTACTTCTATGACCAGCCGATTTTGTCACAATGGGGATACCGCCTAAAAAAGTTGCGATTTGTGTTTGTGTTTTACAGATGATCGCTTAAAACAAGTTGGGAAACCAATTTTATAAACCTCTCCTTGTCGAGACGCAATTAAGAGGTGTTTCTTAATTAAACAATTAAATAATAAAGGGTATAAATTATTTTAATCGTCATTAATATACATAATTCTTTCTGCGGACACGTTTGCTCGGATTTGACAAATGCCAACGCGGTGACTGACACACAGACAGATACCCCCAGTGTAATACCTCTCCGTGACGTCATCGTCACTTGTGCAAGGGGGGTAGGACAAAATGTTATAGAAGTACAGAACATTTTCGACTCAAAACTGATTTCCCGTAGAACTAATCCCACTGTATTTATGTACTTCAGTCCTTTAATTGCGCTTTTTGAAACACCGTGCAAAACAAATTACCAAAAGATCCTCGTCGTGAAAACCAATGTCCTTATTTTTTTTCATCGTGAGAACGGGGAGCGTGTTTAATGGTGAATCTTTCATCAGCCGAATTAATAAAGTTTCGAAGGTTGTCAGAACAGCTCCTCTATAGCGATCTAATTCAACGGCATTAGGATTTAGTCCTTTGCTATGTTTAGGGCCTTCCAAATCTAATTTCTCCAAATCTTTGGGATTCATTGAACCAATCTCGAATTTATAAACGTTCTCGACGTTAATTGCGCGATAAGCCAATGAATGCGAAATTAGGAGGCAAAATTGTTATTGCTTGATTGATAACTGACCTACGATAATGACAATGTACCTCGTTATGATAAGCAACAACTAAATTAGTAATGGGTGATAAACGTTAAAAACCTATTGATAACAATGTTCAAGAATTTTAGCCCCGGACGTTTTTCGGTGTATTCAACTAAAGTCTATGTTTTACCGGTTCTAGAAATACATTCTAGTTGAGAAAATTTTTAGGTTGAATTGTTTCAGGGTTGTTATAAACTTTGTTGGGAGAATTGCAGCATAAAACATGGAAGCTGCCAGCTAGTAATTTCCCTAAAATGTAAGGCCAAATTTAGGTTGACTGTCCCAAATGAAAACACAGCCATCTAAACATTCAGTGGTTATTTGTAGAGTTGTGCCAGCTACTTTTGTTCTTTTTATTATTGGCTGTTTGTGACAAATATGGCAGATTTTAAATAACATTAACAAATTGGAGGTAAATACTATAAATTTGTCTTCATGATGAGGTAACGGATGCGAGAGAAACTCTTCCTCCCTAAAAGTAATGTAAAATTGATAGCATCAGGCTAATCCGAGTATTATCGAGATTTAACCTTCAGATTCTGATGCTTCCGTATCCTCCATCTCTTGACTACCTCTGCTACTCTGAGTAGGCTCATACGACGAGTCAAAGTTATCATTTACATCCATTGAAGAGCATGTCTGCTCAGTTTCTTGGGATAAAGTTTTTGAACAAATATTTTCTAAACACTGAGCACTTTCTTGAGAAACTTCATTCTCCAGCACTGCGTCACATTGAACGTATCGAGACACACCTATTAGTTAAGTATTTCTTATTTAAAAATTTTCATTTAGAAAAGCTAATAGAAGTGGAATTTTCCCAAGCCAGCGACCAGCGACGAGGCTAATCCCGCTCCCGCCAGCGACGAGGCTAATCCTGCTCTCACCAGCGACGAGGCTAATCCTGCTCTCACCAACAACGAAGGCGTAGAAAACAGGTTGACCGAAAGCAGTGCTTTACTTGATCATGCTTATGGTGTTGAAACATCCTCACGAATCAAGATGGCAACAGTTATCATTTCACATAGAAATGTACTACATTGGAGTAGTAATGATAGCGATAGCGATTGCGATCTGCCCTCAATCTATGCTACCATAAGTTTATATGTTCCATAAGAAAGACATTTCTTATACTTCGTAATGCCAGAAGCACATATTCTGGTAATGCTAGACAAAGCAATTCGCTTCTTCTATATAAATCGAATTTAGTCAAAATTAAATTTTCGCGTTCTCGATCCCTCTTTCTTTCAATTTTAATTCCACCTCGTTGCTTTTTTTACCTCTCCGAGTGACGTATGTCACGGAGAGGTTCTAATTTCGACGTGTCTGTCTGTCTGTCTGTTGTTATTGACTTACACCCCAGGGGACCGCGTTCGCAGTTTTCAAATCGGAGCAAACGTTTTCCCAAATTCCGGACCGCATTTACAGTTCCCAGAAATTTGGATTCCACTTACCATAGCTATTATCCATTACCTGTCTAACACCACCATCCTCTGGCCATTTGTCCATCTCATATGGACACCAGTCTTTACCCACTGGCTTCTATAGTCCACCATCATTGGGGCTCTTTTTCCATGCCACATGGAACACCAATCTGTAAACACTGACTTCTACACACCACCATCTTCTGGTCTTTGTCCATCCCACATGGACACCAGTCTGTAAACACTGGCTTCTAATCCCCACCATCTTCTGGTCTTTGTCCATCCCACATGGACACCAGTCTGCACACCTGGCTTCTACTACATCATCATCCTAAAGGTTAAGACATACGCGGCGATCGGCCAGGGTTACGAGAAACGTCTGGCCTCCCAAACAAAGGTTCACGCAATTGTGTTGTTCTTATCCATAGCTGCGATTCGAAACCCTTATATACTACCAATTTGAGTAAGGCGAAGCAACCGGCGTATGCTTCATTTCAAACGCCAATATTAGTCAAGTCTCTCAAGAATGTTAAATTGTTCTTTTTTAAAACGATGTAACGTTCAATAAGGCTAATAACTAACGAAGAAAATATTAAATATTAATTATATTTATTTTAATATTTAAGATAATCTTGTTTCTCAACTCAAAGTTAATACGGAAAGAGTTAAAAAGCAGTCTATGTTTTTGTCTGTGTGTGTCCGTCCGTTGTTACACTAGTGCGCTGCGTTAGAAGTTCGTTTTGTTTTGATCTGTAAAGAAATCCTACAGAACCATAATATTCCCTTTATCCTTAATATAAAGTGAAAATGTGGAAATATTTTTCGTAATTATGATGCATTTAAATCTTTTGTAGCTTTAAAGCTCTGTTTCATTTTGATATTCCAAAGATTTTTTAATATTATTATTTGAAATGGCTGTTTATATATTACTTAAGCTATACTACATCTGTATATAGAATAATCCTTGGTTTAGTGATTTCATGAAGAAAGCTACGATCTAAACTCCGGCGGGTATATCTAGTATTACCCGCAATAGGCTTAGTGAAATAAAGTGTAAATAATTGAGACCTGAGGTGAAGTAAACATTGGGTTTTGATTTTCGTGTCTGAAATGAAGAGACATCAACGGTTCAGAGTGAGCCGAAAGTTAAATACACTCTTAAATAATCAGGTTAAGATTTTATAATAGAAGAAAAGATCATGGTGGCAATTAGATTAGTAGGGCTAAGCTACAGAGTTTTTATTCTCTTTATGGTGCGCATTGAATATCAGTGCGTCCAGCTACAATTTAGCTTTGGTATTGTTTAACGTTAACACTCATGTTGGCAAACTAAGAATATTGTTGAGGTGAGACGAGACGGTAGTGTTTACACTGCTAACCAGTTGTGAATGTGGCTATCAGAATATAGGGTAAACAGCTGAAGCGTAGACTTCATTTCCTGTTCTTTTTGCCATTGACTGATTTCCATGTGTCCAAGATTTATTTTTATTGGATGTAAAATGTTGTCAGCTTTACTGTATATTCTCTATGCTTGGAATACTGCTTCAAATTTTAACTTCAAAAAAGAGAAATAATTCCATATCTAGGTAAATAACTTTGTAGTAGTAGACCTCTTGACTCGGAGAGGTAATATTTTGGTTTTCCCAACTTGTTTAAATTCTGTAATAATTTGTATGTTTTTTAACGCGTCAAGGGCGATAAACACATTTGGGCGGGATTTACAAAACTCGTTGCCTAATTGAAAATGATAGTTTTCTGCACCATTGGTGGTCCTCGGATTTGTGTTCGGTGTTTCGGCCCATATAATCGGTTGAAAATGTTCAGTTTCTATATAATTTTCTAGTACGTAGTCTGAAAACTCAAAACAATCTGGAGATGGACATATTCCGACAAGTTCTACAAAGATATCGGACACCTCTTCAGGTGGTAAAAACGGAATGCCGAAAAACATTTTAAGCGATTTACCAATATCTGAGTCAGCCTTATTATATTAGTTTGGTAACGTTTTCACACTTTGAATTTTTCGCCACCATGACTGCCAAAGATGAAATCTACACCCCTTAATTCTAGTGTTTGGGATTATATCTTTCGCTGCTAAGTGGGCGGCTAGCTCAAAGTCGAACATTAAAATCGTCGGTTTAAGGTTAAGCCTAAATTCGTGACATATCTGTTTCAGGAACTCCCACATATCTGTATAGCATTTTACCGATTTACCAGGCAGAAAACAAGAAACAGGATGTAAATATACCCCGTGGGTATGACCCTGAATAGTATACAGTTGGTAAAAGAACTTAGGGCAGTAAGTATATGTACCATCACATAATAGTTCTTGACACTCGGATATTAAAAACTCAATACTAGATTTGCATGTTACAATAGTTCCCGGATACTGTTACCGCGCTTATGAGATCTGCTCTCTCTAGCGTGGAGCAATGGTGTCAGGCGGTTAACCTCACCGTTAATCCTGATAAAACTGTCCTTGTTCCGTTTACGAGGAAAAATACTAAGGATCTGTTCAATGATATCTCTTTCTTTGGCCAGGTCCTGACAAAGTCCTCCGAGGTGAAATACCTGGGGGTGACCTTTGATTGCAGACTCACATGGAAGCCGCATCTTGATCGGTGTATTAAGAAGGCCAAGATGCTCTTCTGGAGGACCAGGAGCTCTGTCGGCAAGACTTGGGGCCTCAACCCCAAGGCTGTACACTGGCTCTATACTGGGATCATCAGACCCATACTATCTTACGGGGCACTTGTCTGGTGGACAAGGGTCCGGCTTAAGACGGTGCAGGCTGCCCTGCGCAAGCTTCAAAGGCTTGCCTGCATTGGTGTTACGGGGGCCAAGAGATCGACCCCAACTGCTTCCCTGGAGGTGCTCCTTGACATGCTTCCTCTTCATCTCTTCATTGAGGAGGAGGCTGTCATGGGGGCCTACAGGCTCAACATTAGTGGCTGCTGGGTTCCAAGACTTTGGGATTACAGCCATACAAAGCTCTTTCGCGAGTACGCCGCACTTGAGTCGTCGCTAACGATGTGCTCTGACAAAACCGTTACCAGTTTTGACTTCACTAAGCCATTCAGCATCCACTTCCCCAGTCGGGCAGAGTGGACTAGCCTGCTGCCTCTTGGCACTGAGGGTGAAACTATTTGGTTCACCGACTGATTCCGGCGCTGGCGCCGGCTATTACTGCCAAACCACAAGGGTCGGCTTTTCTGCTTGCCTGGGCACCTTCGCTAGTGTGTTCCAGGCGGAAATTGCCGCGATCTGTTATTGCGCAGATTACTGTATTAACAAAGGGTATACCGGACGGACTGTGAGAATTTATTCTGACAGTCAGGCCGCCCTGAACGCGCTGAACCAGTGTCAGATTACCTCTCAACTGGTGCGCAGCTGCCTTGATCTGCTAGCGCGACTGGCATCCTGCAACAGGGTTCTGTTGTTCTGAGTAGTATAGGGGTACATTTCGTACCACGGTAGAGGTATAAAGTAGGTGCGTGGGAACTGGGTCATGGGAACTGGGTCAAGGGAACTGGGTCATGGGAACTGGAGCGTGGGAACTGGAGCACGCCGCCGCCGCCGCCGCGGTGAATCTTCGCGAGTTCCCCGCGAGTTCCTTCCCCCCTCACCCCCGCGGGGTTCCACGCGCGCGCCGCGAGTTCCTTCCCCCATTTTAACTTCGCGCGCGGCGCTAGTTTCGTACTATTCAATTCCAGGAAAAATTCTATTGTTAAATTCTTACTATTTACTGAGACTATCCCTTTAGTTTTTTATCCTGAGACTGTCCTTTTAAAGAATTAAGAGGTGTTTTCCCTCGGTAACATCAAACCTTAACCTTTCTGTTTTCATACCTTGCGTGTGACTAATCAGTAATAGGGATTATTTATTCAACAACACGAACTGCTATAATACGTTTTATTCAATGCCTTCAAATATATATCAGTTTAGTTTTTAAATCATTTACATCGTTTACAATGTAGTTGTAAAGAAATGGTTCATCAATAGGTAGATTAGTACCAAAATCTTTGCGAAACTTTTCAATGACATTATCGTAGTTAATTACTTTTAAAGCTTTCACTAGGTTTTTTTCGACCCTTTCGTTCCAGTCAGTTTCTTCGGACTCGCACATAATATCGTGGGCTATTTTGTTTTGGCAAGAGGTATTGTCGCAGCATTGGGTCATCTCCAATAAGATTTCCGTTACGTTTTTCAGAATCGCTTCTCTCATAGTTTCAACGGCTCTTGTTTTTTCGTGTAGCTCTAAGTCTATGAGGGCTTTAATTTTCTACAAATAATCCCAACTAGATTGGTTAAAGGAAATGCCCCCGCTTGTAGCGTACAAAATGTTGTATTTTTCTCGACATCCTCTCGTGTATTTTCTAATGTCAAATATATGACCTTTCCGGTTTACGAAGCATTCTAGCTTTAAATTGGTAGTAGTTGGATGTAGCCAGACGGAAAACCTCGGCGAATTTCCTTTGAAGAAAGCGTCGATTTCGTTGGAAAACTCCCAAATATTAGACCAAACGTGTTTCTTTAATGATATTTGTACACGAGTGTCGGTACGTCTAAAATATACCTTTGGGGTCGTGACATTACCAACCCAAACTTCTACTTTCTCCGAAATTTTGTGAACTTGGTTCATTTTAAAGCGGTTAAGAAATGACGATTTCGACGTTGAGTTCCTACCTAATATAGTTTTTTCTCAAAGTTCAGGTGATCTCCAAAAAAAAGAGTAATACGAATGACGTCATATCTAATTCAACCAATCAATGCGCCTATATTATAACTGTTCGACGAATGACGTCTATTATAACAGTTCGACGAATGACGTCATATTTGTCTTAAGTTTTACTCTAATGATACAAACGTTTTTATTGTTACATTGGGACTATTTGTTACAAACTTCTATTGTTAAAGTTAGATTATTTTTTTTATAAGCATTTTCTGATGGCATAGAATTAAGGCGATATTTACAAAGTCACGTACTGTTCTTATGGAATATTTACAAGTCAGCTATATAAAATATAAATGGAAAGACCTTTGTTTGTATTAAGAAGTGCTAAGCTTATTGGCTGACTTAACCATCTGGGTAGAAGGTTTAAAAAACTAACCAATTACAAATTATGTACTAGAACGTTTATAGCACGTGATTTTACTGTTACAAGCACTTCTTGGAATCGGATGTTTCTTAGAAATCAGCTAAAGACGGTCATTTAGAGGTCTTACCAAGTTATCTAAAATTTCAATAGAAAAATGGTCAAAATTTTTTAAAAAAGGCTTTTTGTTTTCAACTTGGTTTAAAGTTTTTGATGAAAATGATTTTAAGTACGAGTGCAAAATATAATTTGTGTGGATATAGTGGTTTCAAGCGTGTAATTTTCGAGTAAAAAACCACGTTTGTTTTTGTGATCATCAACTTAAATAAGGAATACATATATTCACATTGAAAGGTAACATTTTTTGCTATATTTAAATTAGTTTTGGGGTGCCTAGTGTTTGAAATGTGCACTTTAATAAATTTCAAGAAAAATATTCTAAAGGTGAACTATCGTTATGAGTTATAAACGTGCCAGGGTGTTAGCCACTAAAATAAAATCAATATACATGACAAAAATGGGTAATGAACGAAAAATAAACGAACTCCGCCTCCTCTTCATTTAAATTAGCAATGCGTATAGAGCTTCATCTATTTAGTTGTCTTAAACGGCAGAAAATCCAACCCTTTTCTTATGAAACAAAAGTCATACCATCCTGTTAACTGGAAATGGTAGCTGTAAAACCCTTTCGCTAGGAATGCGAGATGTAAAACCCTTTTCTCTAGAAATGAAAACAATGTATCTGACTGAGAATTTAAGTTTATTATACTACAATTTACAATAAATAAAAAAAAAATTAATGTAAAAAAGATACACGAGCCACTTTAGTATGAGTTACCTCTTCTTGGTCTCTAAATGTAAATGATCTACGATTGCTAATAGTATGCCAGCCGGTATTATGCGAACAAAATTCCTCACTATACATATTAAATAAAGGTTTTTTTATGCAATTACTACAGAAACTTTTCTGAACGTCCCAAATTACTTCTACCATCATGTCGTCTCGATGCACTACTGTATGAGTTTTTACCGCTAGATATTTCGTATTTGGTTCGTCCATATCGCTAAAAAAGACAAAACAGTCTCTGCAAACTCTACGTTGGCATTTCCTTTCACCTTTTCTCCATGTTTTTTAAAAATAGTCATATTCTATGTGGTGGTACCCATCCAATAAAAAGAAAGGGATGGTAACTCTATTCCTTTGCGTAGCTTGAAATTGAGCAAAAGTCAAGCGATTATCCACTTCGAATTCAATTTCTGATTCTGTGATCCAAAGCCAATTTGGCATTTCTTCGGGGTATAGATCCTCTTCGCCCAGGTTCCCTCGTTCACCAATAGCTGCTTTCCAAAATACCTGTTCAGATACTCCCCATAGTTGGCGTGGAATTGTTTTCTTAATATCATTAAAGGTTTGCTCCGTATTAGCTAAAACGAATTCCATTGTTACTACCATGGCTCTAATGGCCATGGATCTCAAAGACATGGGTGACCGAGATTCCATATTGATTTTAAATATATGAAGAGATGCTTTAAAGTTAATAACTGAATGTTGTATGTGCCCTTAAGTTTTAAATTTCCCCTTAAATACCTACTGTTAATTAGATAAAAATATTCGCCAAAAGTAACATTAGGTCGATTGAAAGGTTACTTACCGATAACTGGAATCGAACCAGGATCTTTCGAATTCCATATTTAGCAGCCAATACGCTACCAATCGACCTAATGTTACCTGTGATCTTTGAGTGTGAAACTATAAGTCTATTTTTCCAATAACTACTATTTATACAATGTATGACGGAGGTGATATTAGATTTTTTGGCAAAGGTAGTTTAAGTATAGTAAAGCATATATAAGGCTCATTAGACTTCAAAGTTAATTGTTGCGTTGAGTCATAATTCCAAGAAAAATCCTTCTATGCCAGAACTTCGAATTAACTAAAACGTCATTGTTTCTAAGGCTTGAGTTCCAAGAAATTTTAATTTTATTTAAAGGTATGGTTGTTAAGTTTTATTTCTCTATTCGTTTAAGTATGTAGCGCCAATTTTCCCCTGCTTTCACGTACAAAAGCGGTAGGCATGATAAACTACATAAATTACCTTTTACACTCCCTTCAAGAAGTCTGAACAATATAAATACCGCATCCACCGCCCCGCAAACTACAAAATATCCTCATTGCTTTCGCTTAATCTCCCTGCTAAAATTAATAATTTCTTCAAAATGGTAAGTAATATATATAAATATATATTTTTGGTACTTTTTCTTACTACCCCATAGTTTTATGTTATCTAGGCTCAAAGCAGCAACCCTTGGGAGACTCTTCAACTACAGTTTAGTCAATCCGAACAAATAGGAGTTAAACTATGCAAGTTTAATAATAAATTATACGTAGACATAAGAAAGTACGCTGTACCCAGAATACCCCTTAAATCGGGGGTATGCATACCCATTGAAATAGTAGACGACTTAGTTAAGGTTTTGAAATTAGCATCTCTGAATAAGTTACCGCAAAGTTCCTGTTTGCCTGGGATGTTGGAAATCGAGAAAATAAAAGAAAAGGGTTGTCTAATAACGAAATATAGGGGCCAAGCGCGCGAGAAGCAACTGGATTTGAAGGCCGTCGATATACCGGAAGTAGTAGAACTAATATCGAGCATCTTGAAGAAGGTTACGTTGAAGTAGTAAAATGTCTGATGATGAACCGCTAGACCTTTCTATTTTTAGAGCAGAAAACTTTTATGAATTAGTTAAAGTAAATGTAGCCAGATCTAGGAAATTTAACTGTTCATCATACGAATACAAAATTATCTTTAAAAACCTTGATAAAATATGTGTGACGGAACTATATGAAAAATTGAAACTCATATTTCAATCAATCATTGAGACTATTATCAACGCGGGTAGAGACTACAACAGAGTCAGGTTTTGTGTTAGAAGTGACCAGCTGGAAAATGCCATAAATTTAAGATTTATGGCGTTGAACGAACTGACAGTTGATAGGCTTTTTGGTGCTATAAGTGAAGTTAGTCAATCAAATCGTAATTTCATTTTAGACGGTGATATTAGAATTGATGCAATTTTTCTAAAAACTGATATTCCAATATCGGGTAGAAAATCAGTCAGAAATAGATCGATGTTATCACTAGAACATTACATGAAAAACGGGAGGACTTTTTTACCAATTTTAAACGATGACGATCTTTGCGTAGCTCGAAGCATAGTGTGCGGAAAAATGGTTGCGGACTTAACCTATTTAAAACAACAAAAACAAGATAGATCTGGTTTCGACTATAACCGATACCGTAGAATACAGGCACCTAACAGACCGCTACAGAGGGAAGAGGCCCTAAAACTTCACCATGAAGCTAACTTACCGGTAGGACCCGTTAGTATAGAACAGATTTCGGCTTTTCAAAAAATCTTAGAACCCGAATACCAAATTATACTGTTTAGCGCTGAAAATAATTTTAAGAAAATTTATGAAGGTGAAATTTACGCTGAAAAAAAAAATTTCCTTCTTCTTGTAGATACACATATGCATGTTATTAAAAGTTTAGCAGCCATGTTCGGATGTGTTTCTTATTGTAACAAATGCTTAGTAACATTTAGTAATGTATTTAGGGCCTCAAATCATAAATGTTATAATGAACCCACAAAATGTTGGCGATGTTACTCTGAGACATTCCACGAGAGCCCATCCTTGGACGTCGTGAAATGTCCAGATTGTAATAGGTATTTTAAAGGTCCCGAATGCTTCCAAATACATAGAACTAATAAAATTTGTGAAAAAGTAAAAAGATGCAAAATTTGCTGCGAGGAAATTGAAAAAAATCACAAATGTAGTAAAGTATGCCCAAAATGTAAAATTGAACACCCGCCTAGGCTTTGTTATGTCCAACCCCTTACTAAAAAGTATAAGGAAACAACTTATTGTTATTTCGATACCGAATGTATAGTAGATAATTCCCTTCATACCCCAATACTTCTAGTTTCTGCTATGCAAATAGAGGAAAATGTTTACGATTATAACATTTTTAGAGGACTAGATTGCGTAGACAAATTTATGCAATACCTAACCCAAGTAGATGAAAAAATTGTTTTTACAAGAGACAACAAAAGACGTAGAGTAACCAAACCTAGGTTTGAAAATGTTACTATTGTTGCTCATAACATGAGAGCCTATGACGGGTTTTTCATTTTACAATGGTTAATCCATAATTATGGAAAAATAGAAATTATATTCGATGGAGCAAAACTGCTAGCAATGTTTGTTAAAAACCAAAATTTAAAATTTATATGTAGTTTTTCCTTTCTGGCTATACCATTAAGGGCTTTTTCGGAGACATTTCAGTTGGGTTCAACCTGCAAGCAGTTTTTCCCATATATCTTTTTAAACAAAAACAATTTAGATTATTGTGGAAAAATTCCCGATAAATCTTATTTTCAGCCAGAGTTTATGAAAAAAGATGATAACATAGCTTTTGAAAAGTGGTATAGTGAAAAGTCAAAACAACCCGTTTATAATGCCATGTTAGAGTTACAAGAATATTGCGTGGCTGATGTCCAAGTCCTTCAGAAGGGTGTAGACTGTTTTCGTAACCATTTCAAAACAGTAACGGGTTTAGACCCAATGAATTGCGGTGCGATAACCATAGCTGGAGCTTGTACTTCGGTGTATCTTCACACATACTTACAGAAGAATACCCTTGGTGTCGTTCCAAACCCTGGATTCCGTGGTTCAGGTAACCAGAGCAAGAAAGCTATAAAATGGATGGCATGGGTAAGTAAGGAAAGAAAGGTCGAGATTCAAACTGTAATGTCAGCCTCAGGAGAAAAGAAAATTGGACCATATGCAGTTGATGGTTATTGTAGTGATCCGGAAATAATTTTAGAATTCATGGGCTGTTTATATCACGCGTGTAAAAAGTGTTACAAAGGAAGTGAGTGGAATAGCGTAGTTAAGGAAACCAATAAAGTTATTTACGAAAAAGGACTTGGTAGAATACAATACATTAAAGAGCTTCATCCTAGGGCTGAGATCATTACTATGTGGGAATGTGATTACGATAAACTGATGGCTGAAAATTCAGATTTTAGGGAATTTTGTAATTCAGTCGAAGTGTGTGACCCTATCTTATCAAGATCAGCGCTTTATGGAGGAAGATGCGAACCCCTAAAGTTATACTATAAAGCAGATCCAAGTAAAAATGAACGTATTTTATATTTTGACATTATGTCTTTATACCCTAGTCAAAATAAATATGGTATTTACCCGAAGCATTTCCCTGAGGTGATTCAATTCAATTTTGATTATCGGAAAGACGCTTATTTTGGAATCATGTCGGCGACATTGTTACCCCCATATGGTCTGTACATTCCTGTATTACCCTACAGACATAATGGGCGATTGTATTTTCCTTTATGTAAATCTTGTGTAATCGAAGAAAATACTGAACTTTGTAGTCATAGCGATGGTGAAAGGTCAATTTCGGGCGTGTGGTGTACCCCAGAAATTTATAAAGCTATGGAAATGGGTTACAAACTTTTAAAAATATCAGAAGTGCATCATTATAAAGAAACTTTCAAATATGAAAAAGGTGTAAGCGACGGACTTTTCGGTGGTTACGTAAATAAATTTTTAAAGATTAAGCAGGCCAACTCGGGGTTCCCCTCCTCAGTTAAAACCTTCGAAGAAAAGAGGGAATATTTAGATTCAATTTATGAGACTGAAGGAATCAAAATCGAAATGGATGAGGTAACTAAAAACCCTGCTATGAGAGCAATCTCAAAAATTTGTTTGAACTCACTATGGGGAAAATTTGGATTAAATACTAATAAACCAAAGTCTATCATAATAGATGATTATAAAGATCTAATTGGCATTTTAGTAGACGACACAAAAGAACTTATAGATTTAAGGCCCCTAAACGAAGAGCTATGTTTGTTAACGTATAGTTTTAAGGATGAGTTTCAACCCACATATTATAAGGGGAACCCATATGTTGCCAGCTTTGTTTCATGTTATGGTAGATTAACTCTTTATGAAACACTTGCAAAGTTGAATGAGCGTGTACTTTATATGGATACTGATAGCGTAATCTTTGTTGCAAAAGAGGGGGACTACATACCCCCCACCGGTATTAACTTGGGGTGTTGGGTAAACGAACTGGGAGAGGAATCAATTTCAGAATTTGTTTGCAATGCTCCAAAAAGTTACGCCCTGAAAACTACAGACAACAAAACTATCGTGAAAGTAAAGGGCTTAAGTCTTCAAAATCGAATAAATGAAAATATTGTAAATTTTGACTCCATATTTGAAAGTATTCATAATCAGTCGAAAAGAATTAAAGTAGCCGTTCCTTTTTATGTACGTAGAGATAAATATACGGCAACAATAATAAATAAAAATATGGAAAAGACATTTGGATATACATTTAAGAAGCGCGTAGTTAAGGGTTTTAATACATTTGCATATGGTTACTTAACAGAGACAACTCAGGATGAGTAGATCTAAAAAGAATGTACATTTTTCACCAAATGTAACTGTGTTTGAAATACCTATCGAAGATAGACGTAATTACGCCCTTTACGATGCGCTAAGGTTTAAAGATCGTATTCGAAAGGTGGAAAAAATGTTACTCAAAATATATACAATTCGAACTGAGCAATAAAATATTCGAGTGTTGAATTCTTTGTGTCATTTTAATTACATTTATTAACCATGGCGTGTCGAATAAAATTTGTAGCGCCCTTTCAGATGTTATGCGCAGGTTCTAGCATGTGTGGTAAATCATCGTGGGTTTTTAATTTATTAAGATATAGAACATGCATGATTAGTCCAAAACCAAATCGGATAGTTTATTGCTATTCAATTTACCAAAATAAATTTGATGATTTGAAAAGGGAAATCCCTGAAATAGAATTTTTGGAAGGGTTACCCCCGAATAACGAAGAATTTTGGAATAGAAATCAAAATAACCTCCTGGTGTTGGATGATTTAGCTTCAGAATGTGGTAATAGTAAAGAAATAGCTGATATGTTTATTAAGGGGAGTCACCACTATAATACCAGCATAATTTTAATTACTCAGAGCTTATTTAGTAAAAATAAAGAGTTCAGATTGATTAGCCTAAATTGCGTTTATATTTTAATATTCAAATGTCCCAGGGATTCATCGCCAATACAATTTTTAAGTAGGCAAGTTTTTCCTAGAAAAAGTCAGTTTCTAGTGAAGGCCTACGCCATTGCTACTGAAAAGCCTCACTCGTACATTTTGATTGACTGTCTACGAGTTAGAACAAATGTCCTCCCTCCAGATGGAAATATGTACGTATTTATCGACGAATAAGAAAGAGTGACGGCGCATTTTTAATCTATTTAATACAATGATTCTGCCGGTCTCACTTCGTAAGAAATACCCCTACCTAACTTTGCTTAAACGAAGCAATAAAATTCAAAGAAAACACATTCTAAAAAACAGTACCAAAGATCAATTAAAGACGCTTTGTAATATTTGTTTTAACATTACACACGGCGGGATACCTTTGACCTCCAAACTAAAAAATCATTTAAAACGTCACAGGAGAGTTATAAGGCTATTGGCTCAAAAGTCTTTGCCATTAAGTAAGAAGCGTCAGTTGATGATTAATCAATCAGGCGGAGCCTTTTGGCCAATGTTACTGGCTAGTATTATCCCTAGTGCTATCTCAGCTATAAAAAGTTTAACATGAAGAAAATGGTTTTGGTGCCTGCCAATACCATTTTGGATCCGGTGGATAAAGAATTATCTGAGCTAGATCAAGAAATGCATAACATTCTTCGAAAGTCCGGGTCTACAGAAACTAAACTTAGAGAATACTTGGAAACCCTGCAAAAATATTTAAATATGAAGAAACTAGTACAACCCATTACCGTAAAAACTGTATCGGCACCTCCTACAACTTATCCAGCGCTACCTTCTACCCCGGTGGTTTCTACTTCTACCGCTACTTTACCCATTACTCCGAGCCTAACAGGAATACACGCAACTACCCCCATTATGCCTACCGCTTCTGCACAGGGTTCCACCATTTTTCAAGCACCACCTAGCGGGTCCACCTTGACATGGCAGCCATTTACGGCTACGGCTATAGCGGCTAAGTCTCCACCACCCAAAAGAAAAAAAACTCTACGTAAAAACAGCGTGGCTCAATCATTAGATGAATTTAAAAAATTTCAAGAACTATATTCGCCTCTTCATTCTAAACGTAAAACCAGAAAAGATAAAAAAACTGTTGTACCCACTACACTATGGAAAGAAAAATTTAAATAAACGTTTTTTTATTGATTGCAATATTTATTTTGATGTTTCAACAAATGATTACATAAAAACAATAGAACTAAAGCTTCATTATACATTAAATCATTTGGTTTATATAAATCTTGAATAATAACGTTTAGATTATAACCGTAACAGGCATTAACTAGATAAAAAATACAATGTAAACCGCATGTTAAAGATAATGGATATTGAAGAGGTACAGGGTTTATAAACCATTCTTTAGCGTAGACATAAAGATCGCTAAGATTATAATAAGAGGGATCATTTCCATAAGAATCAAAAAAGTTCCCTACATTATTATTTACATATATAGCTAACCAATGAAGTCCTGGACTCGATGAAGGTTCCGTATTTAGACAAAAGCAATATTTAGCTTGCTTTGGCGGTAATGGTTTTTGATCGAAAGCAAATACACCGAGGAAAAAAGGTCTTGTTACAGGTTCACACGTTAAAATTTCGATTATTTCCACCGTATTCATTATCCCGATGGGTTATAAATCACGGTACGATCTTTAGAAATAATAATTTCAGATTCGAACTCGGCGTACACTATTACAGTTACGTTATGGACTAGCGGAGATTTGAACTTCATAGATATTCTTAGGCTTCCCTGTTTGTTTCTTGACAAATGTTCAGCGCCCGCTTGTTCTTCCGGTGTAAGATCGAACGCGTACAGAGCGTTACCCTCTTTAAATTCTTCGAAGGTAATACAGTTTCCTTTATTACTTTTGAACAAATCCAAGGCCGTATAGTTTGAGAGGTACTCTCTGGAATACTCGTTAACGGCATAGTGGGGTGTAAACGGAGGATTGGGATATGTTTGATTTCCAATTGTTAGTGCCAAGTAGCTTAAATTAAAATGATTGAATTCAAAGCTATTCAAATCTAGGGCTCCATTAAACGCCGTTGTTCTAACTAAGCCGATAACTACGCGTGATGGTTGTCTTTCCATAAAGACATTTTCTCGTATAATGTCAGTGGAACCGCTACTGATGGAAAAGTATTTTAACACTGTTCTGTTAATTGGATAAATTACATTGTGCTTTTCGTGTACCATCGCCTGAGCTAACATAATCTCATTATTTATTTTAATCTTTTTTATAAATAATGTAACATCGTCAATTTTAATTTTAAATTTGGGATTAAGTGCTGCTGTAGATATAATTGCAAATTCATTAACTGACTTAATGAAGCGAAACCGTACATCAATATTATTAATGAGAAATCGACTCATTCGACATACATCCAAATGTAAATCACCCAACATATCAATGCGTTTCGATAGGGCAGCCCGATCTCTTCGTTTCAGCATTCCATTCTTGTCGTTGTTTGACGCGGGTAAAAACATTTTACTAGCGTCCACAGGGTCATCTTTGTAATACATTTTTGAAGAAAGATAAGACTTTTTGGCACTTGTACCATAGTTTAAATGTGTTTCAAAAAATGCCAAATATGGGTAGGCATTCGTTGGTGTATTAACTTGCGTATCTCCAAAAAAATACGTCAACTTGACTAAATAAAGATGCGTGTAATAAATTTGTAGGACCAACGTCCTTGTCTTGGGAAGTTAAAGAAGATCCATCCTCCTTAACTAGTTTGACTCGAACTTGCAATAAGGTTTTAGACAAATCCATAAAGACGTCATTAGATCCAGGGATAAAAAATTCAATTGGTCCATCATCAGAAAGCGAAGCCAAAGCTTTATACATAGCATAATCACTATTTTCTATGTTGTAATTTGTTGGTGGCTCCGCGAACAAATCCAGTTCAGACATCATTCCTTCAACCATTGTTATTTTTAATCGAGAAAATCGGTTTTCGTTCTTTTTCTCTTTTTTGATCGCTTTTTAGGCTTCAGCTTTCTGCGAAGTCCTTGGCCCGTTTGTTGTTGAGCCAAGTGTTGGCTAGCCTTTTGTAGTAAATTTGATCCTGCTTCGCTCAAATTTGATTTCAATGATTCTCTTAGGTTTCTTCCTGCTACGAGATCCCCTGCTATTCTCGACCCCGTTCTGAGAGCTTCCCTACCTAACACTTTACCTGCTGGTCGAAATATCGGTGTAATATATCTAATTAAACTTTTGAAGATACTTCCGAGTCCGTTTCCTCTTTGAAATACAGGCCCCCGGAAGTGATTAAGACCATTTCCGGTTTGACTTAAGTAGTAGTTTAGATATATGTTACTTCGTGACATGCTTGAGAATGAAATGAAGTTTTATGACGGACTTGTTTAATTTAAACATAATATTTTCTCCGAAATCTGTCCTCATATCAATTTCGATCATTTCAAATGATGGACATCTTAAAGGGTAATAATCAATGTTTTGAAACCTATGTACAGCTAAGCTAGAAGATTTATCATTTATTATTGGTATAACCCTCAGAAGAGGGGCATATCAATTTCGATCATTTCAAATGATGGACATCTTAAAGGGTAATAATCAATGTTTTGAAACCTATGTACAGCTAAGCTAGAAGATTTATCATTTATTATTGGTATAACCCTCAGAAGAGGGGCATAAACGTCACCAACCACTTGTGGTAGAATTAAATTTGTATAAATATACAAACTAGCCGTACCCTTGTCTATATCGGCAACACTTTTTCCAGTTTCATCCATAAGGGGTCTATCCATTTGGTCCATATGAAACCCTAATAGTCTACCTAGACCAGACTGATTTTTGTTAAAACACAAATAATAGTTATTTTCACATTTTACGTTTACTTTTCCGTCGGGATTAAGCTTAATTACAAAATTACTACTGTGTTCTCGAGGAATTGCGTGGCGCATTGCTTCAATAACATTTTCAATGTGGTTATACTGGCCGGGTTGAATTTGCAGAGTAATTTCCCTTGGATTCGTTGGGCCTTTTCTTTTTCTTATATGTAAAAAATTATTGGAACTATTTAGTTCTAAAGGATCGTCTTTCTTTCTTTTAATCAGTTCTTCGGGAAAAGTGAAAAGTGTATCTCTCTTTGATCCAATCCATGAAGGGTGAGCCTAAGATTATCCCCATTTCTTCCGATATGAGCAAGCCGATAGATTTGCGAAAAGGGGTGCAAAGGCCAAGCTCTTGGGGCCGGAGCCGGCCGTCCCCATCCCCTACAGGCACGTCAAACGGTTTCTGCATGACAGGTTGACTGTCATACAAAACCAGCTCTGGCATAACATGGAGGGCCAGAGACAGACAAAACTGTTAGTCAATGGTCCCTGCAGGTCTCGTTCCAGAGACCTAATTTCGCTCAGCAGATGGGATATTAGGCTGGCTACTGGTCTTCTGACCGGGCACTGTCGGCTTAATAGGCACCTCCATCTGGTGGGTTTTGCCGACGACCCTCTATGTAGGTCGTGTCAGGAGAAGGAAGAAACATCCGCTCACGTACTTTGCGAGTGCGACTGCTTCGCCTCGCTTAGACTAGAATATTTTGTTTCACACACTTCGGAACCCTCGCGGGTCTCCTCTATTACGGTGGAGCGAATTCTTCGCTACGCTGCTGCTACGGGCCTTTTCAAGGCCTGAATACGAGGATGCACAATATGCCTTTGACATCAGTGCTAGGGCGCGTACCCTCCTCAACAACAATAATAATAATAATGTTACAATAACTAGTTGCGATTCTTAGTTTACAAAACAAAACCTTTCGTTGCTAGCTGTTTCAAAAAGAATACTTTTCACTTCAACAAAGGCTTCGTGTAACGATTTAGGTAAAACAGGCAATAACTTTCGTCGCTCCCTATAAATGGATTTTCTCACAGCAGATACATCACTCGCAACTAAGCTGTCTTGATTCTCAGAATGTTTCAGTTCCCAGGTTTTGATATAACATCGCCAAACTATATGGCCTGTTTTCTTGATTTCGCGTACTTTTCTATATTTGAAATTTTCTAAAACAAGGGAATCACCTCTCCTATTATTGACAACCATTTCGAAATCCATTAAAATCAAACTGCCAACACTTAGTGATAAGGTATCACATTTAAAAGAATTCTAAAAAAATATAGTGAGACTAAAAATTAAATTTAAAAACTTGGCAGAAATAGGCTTTTAAAATTGAGCGGAAATGGGCTATTGTAAAAAAATGTGGAATAAAATTTCAATGTAAAAAGTGCGCGGAAATGAGCCATAAAATGTGTGTGTAATTGGGCTATGATTCTCGAAACTTGAGCAGAAATGGGCATCCTCGAAGATCGGGACGAAATATAAAACAAGCCAAATAAAAGATTATTTTTATAATTAGTATATGTTTGAGACCATCTAATCATTTAAAAAACTTTCATATGTGATAGAACTGATAATTTAAAGTGATAATTAAGTTCCTCTTCTATTATTATAGAACGTGATAAGTTCCCCTTCTGTTATAATAGAACGTGATAAGTTCCCCTTCTATTATATTAGAACGTGATAAGTTCCCCTTCTATTATAATAGAACGTGATAATAAATTTCCTCTGTGATAATTCATGGTCTAAATTAATCAAGATTAAGTTCCTCTAAGCTTAAGTATCTCTTGATAATTTACGAGCTACATAATTAAGGTTAAGTTCGTCTTCTATCATATTTTAATTTGATAAGTGGTAGGCTAGTCTAGACGATGATTTATTTATAATAGTTTGTCTTCAATCGAAATATATTGTGATAATTGATAGGCTAGTTTAGATCATGAATTAATTAGTAAATAAAGTTTAGTTCCTCCTCCATTATAATTTGATGTGATAATTAATTAGCAGGTGAGATTGAAAATGATAAAACTTATGATCTCATTTATTTTAAAGAAAGTCTAAAAGCAATGGTTTAATAAACAATGGTCTACAAAATCCTGTTTGTTATCTACGTTTCACCTATATCTAGATTAACTTTGCGATAACAGGCTTCGGCATTTTGAGAGCATTTAGCGCTTGTTTTATTTAATACGGCACGTCGAGCACTACTGTAGTTAACACTTGAAAGTTTACTAGCTGTTATATATTTCATCTGACTGAAAAGTGTTTCCAATGCTGAACCATTTATCCTTACAGGATACACAAATCGTTTTGGATGGCGCGCAGTGAAATCCTTAACATAGTCAATGAATCCGTAAATGCTGATTCTTAGCAACTCAAAAGTTTGCCATGCAAGGAATTTCCTATTATTGGTCATTTTTTCCTCATCATTCATTCTTTCGTTAGCCTATTCTTTAAAATACTTTAACCCATTTAACATTGATTTTACGGGAGATGAATTTTCGTCATAAACTCTTTCTCCTGAAAGCAATCCATTTTCAAGTATGTCTTGGCAAGCTTTTAAATAGTCATAAGAAGCCATGACATTGGCTTTATCATCAGGGCCATCTTTAAACATTGGTTGTGCGTAATTATAGAAGTTAGTACAACTCTCCTAAAATTTCCATTTGCTGCATATTTTTGCTGGAAAGACATTAAGCTTAGTTCAGGAGTTCCGCTCTATATGTGATTTTTGTAGACGCTTCACTTGGACCATCTCGTCGTTATCCCTCCTGTCATCCTCGCGTTTTTTCATATCAACGATTTGTTTCCAGCCAAACCTCAAACCATTTTTCATTAAGTCTCTACTATCGTTTTCTTGCGAGTGATGTAGGGCATTAACCATGTTTTTCAGTTGATGACTCGGGCACACCATCTAATAAATTGATCCTTCAGCAGGGTTGGCAAAAATCCGGATAATTTGAATAAAATCCAGACCAGTGGTTTTTATTGGATTAAACCGGATTTTATTGGATTTATCCGGATTTTTTAAAAAACGAGTCATTTTAGGTTTTTTTGAAAGGCAAAGTACTTCTGTTTAGCTCTTATTTGGGTTTTGGGGCACTCCCCGACCCCTAGCCCAGGTTCCAATACAAAATCGTCTTCTTGTTTAACTGCTAAAATGTTTTCATGAAATCTATTTCTTTCCTGAGCGCACGAGCCTAACACTAGCGCGGCTGCGGTGCATCCCTTACAGGGGGACTTTCCTTCTAAACTCCGGGTTTGGCTTGGCAAAGGCTAGTGGGCGGGATTTATACATGGGCGTATAAATCCCGCCCACAAATGCCTCTAGCTTTCCCAAGCCAAAACTGGAGTTCGTAAGGAAAGTCAACTTGTAGGGGATCCACTGGAACCACGTTATGCTTTAAGTTCGAGTAATACTGGTAATATATTGTAAGCTGTAACTGGACAGTAACTGCTAACATAACTAATAGTTTTATCATTTATAATATGTAATCTTTAGTTATCGCTTCATATATTTTTGCCTTGTTTCTGGTTGTATTTTAATTATTTTTATGGTACAAAATTGATTTCTCCCCATTCATAATTAAGCCGGATATTTTAGGTGGATTTTTTAAGCGGATTAATCCGGATTAAACCAGGTGGTTTAAACCGGACTGGATAGGTAGTTGCCAACCCTGCATTAGGTTGATAGAGTTTGTTCCCTAGAAATGGTTAAGAAATTTTACTATAAAAAGTTAAATTAACATTATTTTAAATTCGAGTTCTCTTACTTTATAATTATAATACATGGATCCTGTGTTTTTGGGTTGCTGAATTAAAATGTGCTTTCCGTCTACAGCACCAATGCAATTTGGGTATTGCCATATTCCATAGTATTTTGCCGCAGCATCAGCCCATGTTTTTTCAGTAGGCATCTGAAAAATGATATAAATTGTGTAAAGAGGAAACTATAAATAGTTTGAACTATATAATTACGGGTAAATAAATGGGTCCTAAAACATCCCATAAAGCTTGGCACGTTTCTTTCACTATATAGTGTGTCGTGGAAATACCGGTTCTAAAAGCGTATGCAATAGATACCAGACTATTTCCAGTAGCCAGATATCTACACAATTCAATTAATTAATTAATTATGAATATAATTAATTATATTACTAAAATTAACTAATTAACTGTGCTTACCTTAATGTGAGTGCCAGTCTTTGAGCTGGAGAAATCGGCTCTCTTGAAACAGGGTACTTTTTCAAAGAAGTTTTTAATAAATTCAACAGTTTGTCAAACTGTTCTGGTGCCATACGGGTGTAGTTTTTAAAATAGGCGGGGTCATGTAACCTCATTGCTTTTAACTGTAAAAATAAACCTATTATTAAATCACTATACACATGCATAAACAACTACTGAAATGAAATGCCCTACTAATAACAAAGGCTTAACTTTGAAACGTACCAATGTGTGATAATCTCCTTCTCTTTTCCTATTTTTCCATATTGGGTGAACCCACCAGCGAACCTTTTTTTAAGCACGTTTTGGGCTCTTCGTTTTCTCTTCAAAAGTAATAGTTTTTTCTTCAATAACAAGAGCAACAAAAGTTTACGATTCAAAGCCGCCATTTTATTTCTTAATTCCCCTAGCCGCCTAGCGGTTGGAAATAAAAACATCTGCCTCTTTGCGAAAGGTCGAGCGCGAAGCTTAAACTGGTTATAAAAGATGAAGCTTTTTTTCCGAAATCAAACGCTCAGATTTTTTTTTCAGCTTTAGCTTTATCTTTCCGCTTTCAGCGCCTTTGCGAATGCACCTTAAGATATTCCCAGTCCCAAAAGCAGGTAACAAATCCAAGATATTCACAGCCCCCAAATCTCAGATATTAGAAGCCACCAACGGCAGGTGATCAAATCCCAGACATTAGTAGCCCCCAAAGGCAGGGGATCAAATCCGAGATATTAGTAGCCCCCAACGGCGGGTGATCAAATCTGAGATATTAGTAGCCCCCAACGGCGGGTGATCAAATCCCAGATATTAGAAGCCACCAACGGAAGGTGATCAAATCCCAGATATTAGAAGCCACCAAAGGCAGGTGATCAAATCCCAGATATTAGAACCCACCAACGGAAGGTGATCAAATCCCAGATATTAGAAGCCACCAAAGGCAGGTGATCAAATCCCAGATATTAGAAGCCACCAAAGGCAGGTGATCAAATCCCAGATACGAGAAGCCAATAACGGCAGTGATCAAATCCCAGTTATTAGAAGCCGCCAACAGCAGGTGATCAAATCCCAGATATTAGTAGCCCCCAACGGCGGGTGATCAAATCCCAGATATTAGTAGCCCCCAACGGCGGGTGATCAAATCCCAGATATTAGAACCCACCAACGGAAGGTGATCAAATGCCAGATATTAAAAGCCCCCAACAACGAGTAATCATATCCAAGATATAAGAAGACCCCAACAGCAAGTTTCAAAACCCAGATATTCTTAGTCCCCAACGTTAAGTTTCATATCCAAGACATTAGCAGCCCTCAACGGCAGTTATCAAATCGAAGATATATGCAGCCCTCAACGGCAGCTATCAAATCGAAGATATATGCAGCCCTCAACGGCAGCTATCAAATCGAAGATATACGCAGCCCTCAACGGCAGCTATCAAATCGAAGATATATGCAGCCCCCAACGGCAGGTTTTAAATACCAGATATTATAGCCCCCAACGGCAGGTTTCAAATACCAGATATATGCAGCCCCCAACGGCAGGTTTCAAATACAAGATATACGAAGCCACCAACGGTAGGTGATGAAATCACAGATATTAGAAGCCTATAACGGCAGGTGACCAAATCCCAGATGTTAGAAGCTAATAACGGCAGGTGATCATATCCCAGATATTATAAGCCACCAACGGCAGGTGATCAAATCCTAGATATTAGAAGCCGCCAACAACGGGTGATCATTTCCAAGATATAAGAAGCCCTCAACGGCTAGATTCAAATCCCAGATATTGCTAGACCCCTATGGAAAGTTTCATATCACAGATATTCCTAGATCCCAACGGCAATTTTCAAATCCCAGATATTCCTAGACCCCAACGGCAAGTTTCAAATCTCAGATATTCCTAGACCCCAACGGAAAGTTTCATATCCCAGATATTCCTAGTCCCCAACGGCAAGTTTCAAATCCCAGATATTCCTAGACCCCAACGGCAAGTTTTAAATCCCAGATATTCCTAGACCCCAACGGAAAGTTTCATATCCCAGATATTCCTAGTCCCTAACGGCAAGTTTCAAATCCAAGATATTCCTAGACCCCAACGGCAAGTTTCATATCCCAGATATTCCTAGTCCCCAACGGCAAGTTTCAAATCCCAGATATTCCTAGACCCCACCGGCAAGTTTCAAATCCCAGATATTCCTAGACCCCAACGGCAAGTTTCATATCCCAGATATTCCTAGACCCCAATGGCAAGTTTCAAATCCCAGATATTCCAGGACCCCAACGGCAAGTTTCAAATCCCAGATATTACTAGACCCCAACGGAAAGTTTCATATCCCAGATATTCCTAGATCCCAACGGCAAGTTTCAAATCCCAGATATTCCTAGACCCCAACGGAAAGTTTGAAATCCAAGATATTCCTAGACCCCAACGGGTAGTTTCATATCCCAGATATTCCTAGACCCAAAAGGCAAATTTCAAATCCCAGATATTCTTAGACCCCAACGGAAAGTTTCAAATCCAAGATATTCCTAGTCCCCAACGGCAAGTTTCAAATCCCAGATATTCCTAGACCCCAACGGCAAGTTTAAAATCCCAGATATTCCTAGACCCCAACGGCAAGTTTCAAATCCCAGATATTCCTAGACCCCAACCTAGAGATCCAATGAACGGCAATGGTTTTTACATTTAATATAGAATTTGTATTTAAATAATGCAAATGTAAAATGTTATTAAATGAAAGAACCTATACAGTTCTGTTTGTCATTATTGCCCTTGAAGAGTTATCGGCAACGTTCACACAGCGAGACTTCATCATTAATTTTAAAATTTACCTCAATAGCTTATTAATTTTAAAATTTACCTCAATAGCTTATTAATTTTAAAATTTACCTCAATAGCTTATTAATTTTAAAATTTACCTCAATAGCTTATTAATTTTAAAATTTACCTCAATAGCTTATTAATATGTCCCAGCTCTCACAGATAATCAGATAATAATGTAGTAATAGATTGAACTGCAAGTAAGATTAATAATTAATTTTTTATATTTTATTTGAACCTACCGCAAGTATTCGTAATGTCTGGCTTTTATCCCAAATAACCGAAGTTGAAGTGTGATATAACATCAATATAACGCTATTTTGACCGAGGCTTATCGAACTTGCTGAATAACTGGTGATTTTTACGTTCGAAAGTAATTCTAGTAGTATTGTAATGTATAATGAAATTTTCTTACAAAAATAATAAAAAATCAGACCAATTTAGCCTCCAGTTTAGTTCCAAATCCAAAATTTTGGTTTTAACGGAGAGCTCAAACACTATGTTTTTCTTGCTCAATCTCCCTCTAACGGCGTGAATCATGACAAGAACGGCGTAAGTCCAATATAAAAAAATCAGGGCTAAAATTCGTGTCTCTAACAGTGGTAAAACACCGTAACTCCAATACCCAAAACAACTTAACTAGAAGTATGTGTTTATAATGATAAAAACCAATACTTAATCTTAATTGATCTTAATCAAACTAAGAGAAGGCGCTAAATTGAACTGTTATCTTTCATTTAAGATGGTTCCCAAACGTAACGAGTGAATAGTTTTCTTTATATACCTGCCGACAAAACCCTCTTTTTTAAAAAAAAATTGTTATGTCTATGGAAGAATATAGTATTTTTCACCAAATGTCGGATTCATTTTATGGATTCTAAAACCACCCTTAGCAACTTTATGCTTTATATAATTAACTTTTAAATGGATCTCTTTGAAATTTTAACCAAAAACTTAGGGCCCTAATTTTAGTTCACTGTCAAAATTTCAAAACAGTAAACATAATACGAAAAAAGTTACATCCAAACAAAAAACCCTCCTTATACAATAAGAGCAGTATGAAGTCTCATCTAAGAGAGCGACTGCTCTCCTAGAATATTGACTGTGAAGTTTTTCATTGAAAAAGAACATCCAGGTACGAAAAATATGAAATTGTAGTAATTATCTACCATATCTTTATAGTGTAGAACATTTAATTAATTCCTTTTTGATATGATTTATATGGCACTTGTACATGAATCGTGAAAACTCATGACAATTTGGATTTTCTTGAGGTTATACCGGACAGAGGATTATTGAAGATTACTTCATCCTTTTATGAAACACCAAGACGTTTGATGTTTGCACCCGATGGGAAATTATCTATAATAACCACTTTCAAGAAAACGACAGAACTAGACTTTTTCAATAGACCCTTAAAGAAAATAAACAAGCTGGACCGCTTATATCGCCGAATCGGGATTTTTTCGAATAGAGTACCAACGCCATCTAGTGGCGAAAGGTTTCGTTGAATAAGTTTATTCGTCTGAGAGCCCCTTGAACTAAACTTATATATTATTGGAATTGGTTAAATCAGGTATTGGCCCATCGCTACCGATATTTGGCTAAACCAATATATTGGTATTGGTTTAAATTTAACTATCAGATTAAAGTTTAAACTACACTTATCTTTCACCCAGACTCCGTTTTCCAATTTAATACTTACAATTATTTAAATTATCACTAGAAAGCATCTTTCCCAATATTCAAAAGGCGCAAAATTTAAAAGTTTGCGGTAATGAATGTTCCGCTAGGATCAGACGCTCTATTAAGCTTTGCGTTTAAGGAGAATTTCTTGTTCAACTTATGTAATAAACTAAATTTACTCTAGTAAGAGATCTGAATAAATATTATTAACGTGAAATTAATCCAAAATAATAGTTTTTTGGTGACAACAATGAAGGAAAAATCTCATACCAGAATACAATTAAATTTAATATTTTATTGCAACTCGTATTATAAAGTAAATCAACACTAGATAAACCGTTAAATTAAACTTTACGAAGTATAGTTAGGGTAAAATTAACTTTGGAAAAGGTATAATATTATATCGGATGTAAACATCAATATTTTTTGAAAAAGGTTTTAATATTGTTTGGGTAGTAAATAAAAATAAAAGACTCCTTTTTCCTATTTAATACTTACAATTATTTAAATTATCACTCGAAAGCATTTTTCCCAATATTCAAAAGGCGCAAAATTTAAGAAATTGCGGTAATGAATGTTCCGCTAGGATCAAACGCTCTACTAAGCTTTGCGTTTAAGTAGAGGTGTGTGGTTAACCGTTTCAATCGAATAATTCGATCGAATACGGAACCGAATTATTCGATTCTATATTCGGTAAGCCCATTTTCACTATTCGATACGAATATCGAATACCGAACTGACTATTCGGTTAAAGTTCGACTACCATAAATTTAGGTCCTTGGCACTAGAGAGACCCACCTTATTTTAAAAAATATCATCCCGATTTTATTTGTCCTCCATCAAAAACTACCTACAACTGCCTAGCAAAAGTTTAAAAAATACTTGGCCACCAATGAGGAGAGGTATTTTGAAATTTAGGAGCTTCTAAATGTTTTTCTCATTGCTTTGTATTAACTACTTGCGAATATAAGGGTTACCACCCGATTAATCGCGAATAGTTAAGCCTAGTAATCGCAAGTACTAGGGTTAACTATTCGCGAATACTTGGCTTAACTATTCGCAATTAATCGGTTAGTAAAATATTTACCAAGGCCTAACTATTCGGTATTCGATTTGGAATAAACTATTCGATTCGGTATTTGATAAGGAAAATGTTTTAGTATTCGATAACCGGTTCGATACCCAAAAAGTCGTATTCGCACACCCCTACGTTTAAGGAGAATTTCTTGTTCAACTTATGTAATAAACTAAATTAACTCTAGAAATAGAGCTTAATAACTATGATTAACGTGAAATTATTCCAAAATAATAGTTTTTTGGTGACCGGTGACAACAATGACGGAAACATCGTCATGAAATTCAAACACCCGCTAAAACATTTTCAAATCTCATGCCAGGATACCATTCAATTTCATATTTTATTGCAACTAGTATTAAATAAATCAACACTAGATAAACCGTTAAATTTATCGAAGTATACTTTACGAAGTATACTTAGGGTAAAATTAACTTTGGAAAAGGTGTAATATTATATAGGAACTAAAAAAATGTAAACATCAATATTTTTTGAAAAAGGTTTTAATATTGTTTAGGAAGTAAATAAAGATAAAAGACTCCTACTTCATACCTGCAATTATTTAAATTATCACTAGAAAGCATTTTTCCCAATATTCGAATCAAAAGGCGCAAAATTTAAGTCTGTGGTAATGAATGTTCCGCTGAAAGGCAATAGCGAATGTCAGCGGCAACACCAATTAACAATTCCAAATCAAATATGGTTACATATTAGCAGCGTTCTACGTTATTTTCACTCACAACTCAACCTATTTGTAGCCCTGCAATGAATGAAAGTCAAGGACCTAATTAGACTATCATTCGCTCTGCTGATTAGGAAGCCTCTAGTTTTTTAGATTATTTAGATATTGTATTTTTACCTTCCTATTTTCACTATGATGGGAGATTATGACAGGGCAGTAGGGGGATTTTGTATAATCTAGGAAACTTTTACCTTTGGTGATAGGTTTTACTTAGCTTTGTTTACTTATTGCTTACTATATCAGAATCAGAAGCAGAGGAGCGAGCGCCCGCGAATATGTTGGTGAAATGATTATATGAAAAGGTAAATTGTTGAGAAATGATAATTTCCCTTCTACAAAATTTAAATTTCACTTGCAATTCAGTTAATTAAATCAGAAGGAAAAATTTACTTCAAATAATTACACTATCCATTATCCAGCAGAAATCTAGTTTAGTTTTGTTTGTTCTGTGAAAGATATATTTTTATCAATTTTTTCCGTAAGAAGTCGCTTGAAACCGGACAAACTTGTTAAACCGCCAGTTTTCAAACCATTATGTGGTTTCTTCTAAATTCTAATTCAAGAAAAGCCATAAAAATATATCGGTTCCCAATTTTTTCCCTTATATGTTGCTTCAAACATTGAACTCTACTTTTATTAGCGAATAAACAATCTCTGCAGCATCTAACGCTTTCTCGCGGTTTTTTTTTGGAAAACGTTCAGCTAGACCTATCGAAAAAACTGGTTAAATGGCAGGTTAGAGAGAATAATAATGCCGTAGTAAACCATTGCATTGCTGATGCTTGCTGAACGCAGTCATTTCTTTTTTGGACGCGAAAAAACAAGTAAGTGGTTTTAATGCGGAGCTTCTAATTTTATTTCCTTATTATTTTCAATTTAAAATTCAGTAACAAATTATATAATTTTATGCAGAGAATATCTTATTTTACCCTCTGCACGCGATACATAGTTTATATATCTACTTTCAAATCCTTGAAAACGTTTTCTTGACCATATAGATAGATATTAAGCCTTGGCTAGTGCGCGTTGCTTACTTTGTCCTTAGCAGCTATCTGAACTTTCTGAAGAGAGTATGAATCATGCCGCGTCATGCCCTCGTGGCAGGAAGTGTTAAAACCTTGTGTAACAAATCAAAGATATTTTCATAAACTGTGATTTTTCTTTCACAGGAAAAAAATTTCAATGTAATTTAACCACAGTTTATGAAAAAAATTTTGGTTTATTATACTGTTTTTAATCCTTGTATGAAGAGGACATAAAAACCTTGCTTAAAGCATAGCGCGGCTCCAGTGGATTCCTTACAAGGGGACTTTCCTCCTAAACTCCGGGTTTGGCTTGGCAAAGGCTAGTGGGCGCGAATTATAAATGCAAGACAAAACTGGAGTTCGTGAGGAACGCCAACTTGTAGGGGATCCACTGGAGCCGCGCTATGCTTTAATAAACCTAAGTTTTTTTATAAACTGTATTTAAATTTATGGAAAAGGTTTAAAGTCATTTGGCACTACCCATAGTTCATAAAACCAAATTTGGTTAATTATACCAGGTTTATAAACTCGTCTAATACCCTCTGCAGACGAGGTGTACTGACAAATTACATTGGAACCTTTTCGTGTGTAACTTTAATCACAGTTAGTGAAACAACTTTGGTTAATAAATCGAGGTTTTTACATGTCATATTTGGTTAATTAATCGAGGCTTTTACATCTCATCTGAAGAGGGCATAAATACCCTTTTCACACGAGGTGTATAAACCTCGTTTAATAAACCTATATTCTGACGGGGTGTAAAAACCTAGTTTAATCTTGAATTAATTAACCGCAGTTTCTTTCTTTAACTGTGTTAAAGTTTCGGACGAAAAAGATTCATAGTAATTTGGCACTAACCACAGTTTATGAAACAAACTTCGGTTTATTATAACACGTTTTACACCGTCTGAAGCGGGTGTAATAAAAAAATGTGCTATAATGAAACCGTTGACGGTGTTTCACACGAAAAAGATTAAACGGGATTTGGAACTTTACAAAGTTTGTCAATCATAGTTTAATTTTTTTATTCCAGGTTGTTGTATAAAATCCTCTACGAACGAGGATTAGAAACCACGCATAATAAACCAAATATTGTTTCATTAACCGTAGTAAGTATTTTCCATGTAAAAGGTTCAGTGTTTAATGGCACTTACCATATAATTTATGAAAGAAACTGGTTATACCGGGTTTCTAATCCTCGTCTGAATAATAAATAAGGTGTTATCAAACCTTGAACGAAAGTCGGTGGATGTCTCGTGAATTCCGCTGGTGCTAATAAAAAACAAGGTGGGCAAGTTTATTTTTTACCGTCTTTAAAGGGTGACTCTCAGCTGAAAATCTTAGTGCCAAGTTTTAATTTTTCCTGGTTCGTTTCAATTAAAAATGAAGTCTCAAATTTTTTTCGGATTTTTCGAACAATATTTTCAATGAAAGTGAAATTTTTTAAAATTTGTTAGGCTTAGCAATGGGTCTCGATTTTAGCGCACTTACCTACCGGCCAATAAAAACCTCTTTAAGGATAGAACCAAATCAGCCAATCCCGTGAGGGTTAGAAAATATTAAGTGTTATGTTGTCTGCTTCAAACAGGAAAAACAGAGTTCCCAAGGGCGGGAAATAAGTATTTTTTTAGAGTGGGCTCGTTACCAGTGACTCCGCCGTGCCCGTCGTCTGCTACAATTTGAGGAGGATAGTAATTGTGTTGCAGCTTGACTCTGCTGAGGTGTAAAAGATGGGTTTTTAATTTTTTCCTACTCGAAGATCACAAAAAATAATAGTAACAATAATCTAAGAACACAGTTCTTCCCATTCCAAAGGCTAATAACTAGACAATCAAGATATACAACAAAATACGACCCGCCACATTTTATATAATAAGATTACGAGAGTAATTTGAGTTTAAGTGAAACGTATAAAAGCACAAACCTGCTAATTACTAAAGTTCCTAATCCGCTTATCGTTAGACGATCGAAAACGCGTCTTTCTTTTGAGTGCTAAAAAGTAGAATACATATTTCACCAACTGCCAGAATAAGACATACTTTAAAGTCATTTATGTTGAACGTGAAAGTTAAGAGCAATATCCGTATTTAAATGTTGTTGGAACAATGGCATTAAAATAGTCTTTAAGAACGATCTGCGTGGGAACATCTGGTATATTTCTGGTCCACCCCCATCGGGAATTAATTAATAATGCCGATTCTATGGTATGAGGGAATCGGAAATTAAATAATAATGCTGATTCTATGGTATGAGGGAATACGCGATGAAATAATGGCCAAAATCAACCCCGGTTTCAACATTAAAATAAATTAATAAACAATTAAGACTGAAGTTGCAGATATTAATCAAAAATTTCTTGATTAGAATCAAGACTTAAAAAGTATCGATAAGACTGAGGTTATCACTAGACTTAAGGTTCAGATATTAATTTTTCTTTTTAATTGAAACTTAAAGGCATGCTTAAGAAAAAACAACGTTCCATTACCGTTTTCCGTTGAAATAACTTATTTTACAGGTAATCAATTTCAAAAATTTACTTATCTCGGGTTTTCGGGCACAATTCCATTCCCCCAAAACATTTTATCATTACATTAATTACTTTTGAGAGATAACGTGTCAAAATAAGCTTTAAAACAATAGAAAACTGAATGAGCGGTCTGTTTAGCCATGACCAAAACTTTCAAATCAGTGCTGCTAATGTTAGAAAGTGGATTTTCCCACTTCCATTTAAAAATTTCACTCATTTCCCGCACCCCTTTTTTACAGTCATATTTGTCTGGACTATTTTATCCTACTAAGCTTAATATGGAATATCACTCCTCATGGATTTGACAATATGTACAAATGCTCCAAAATGCTACAAAGCTTTAAAATTCTCAAAATATGCTTTCTTTGTTTTTCAGTGCCAAACTTAAAATCACCGAATTTATTTAAAAATTTCGCATGAAATTATTAAACCGGACAAAATTTTCCAAAATACCCTAATTTTAATTGCACAGTCTGCATTATTAACCCTTTAACAGGAAAATTCCGACATTTGATCGATTTCGGAAAAATATTACCTTTTCCCCACATAGCTTAACATCAAACCTAAATTTCCCACGATGTGAGAAATTACCCACACATTGGCAACACTGCTTTAAAAAGGTACAACAAGCACCCTTTCGAGACATGTTCAGAACAAATTAGTGCTTAACCCGTTAATAGTACGACCACGGAGAATTGATGTAAACTGTAGTTGAAATATCATCATGTGCGACCATTGTTTGAAACTAGAGAGAGAAATAGGTGAGTAGCATTAATCATGCCCTGAGCTATGAGAATGAACATTATAACTGTTGACTAAAGTACACTAGACATTACATCATTTTGCATAACCACGGGTAAAAATCTAACTGTCCCTACTTAATTTTCCGCCATTGTTTTCAACTGTTCCACTGCGAAGCATGTCGGGCACAAATGGGGGAACCTTTTAAAACTCAAAGTCATACACGTACTCTCTCAAAAGTAATTAATGTAATGATAAAATGTTTTGGAAAAATGGAATTGTGCCCGAAAACCCGAGATAAGTAAATTTTTGAAATTGATTACCTGTAAAATAAGTTATTTCAACGGAAAACGGTAATGGAACCTTGTTTTTTCTTAAGCATGCCTTTAAGTTTCAATTAAAAAGAAAAATTAATATCTGAACCTTAAGTTAAGTGATAACCTCAGTCTTATCGATACTTTTTAAGTCTTGATTCTAATCAAGACATTTTTGATTAATCTTTGTGTGCTATTGCAATCTATGTCAAATACGGTACTACTTGTACTGTTTGAAACTCTACAGAAATTAAAAAAACAAATAAAAATTTGTTGTGTTGCGCCATTTACGAAATATGAAATGGTTTCTCGGGAGAGACTTAGGAGAAAGAAATGGCGTGATTTAAAGCAAAAGAAAACGCCGGAATCCAACTTCAAACTGGAAGTTTAGAGATAAGTTTTGTAAAGAACTTTTGCTAACCAACTCTATTGTAAGAAATACTTCTTAAAAAATATGAGTACTTTCAAAGAAAAAATGCGAAAACCTATATGGCCCGTCAATCTCGGCTTGAAACAGTTAAAAGTAGTAAAAGGATTATGTCACCAGATGGCGCCATGAATGTGGGTCTGTGGTCAAAAAATAGAAAATCCAAAACGACACCGAATGAACAAGATAATTTTGGTTTTGCGAAAAAGCTTCTCAATGCGGGGATTTTCAAAACGAAAAACAAACAAGTTGGAAAAACCAAAATATTACCTCTCCGTGTCAAAAGGCCTACTACAAACTTATTTACCTAGATATTTTTTAAACGTGTATTTAACTTTCGGCTCACTCGGAACCGTTAATGTCTCTTCTTTACAGACACGATAATCAAAACCATAGTTTACTTCACCTCAGGTCTCAATTATTTACTCTTTGGTTCACTATGCCTATTACGCATAAAACTTGATACCGACAACACAAAAGGCCAGCCAAGCAGCAGAGAAACTACTAATGGAATGGAAAGACAACTTTTCAGTTAAGCAGCTATGGTTGTCTACACGGGAATACTTTATTTCCTTTCTTAAGACGTCTTAAAACTTTCCTCAAATAATTTTCAAGGTTATTTAACATAAGGGTTACATTTTTATATAGGCCTACTGCTCAGTGTTTACCACGGTAATTAAGACGTCCATTTTCAACTCATAAACATTTTATTTAAGCGCTGACTTCCCTAAACCTAGCAATAACATTGTGAATCATATCCCCTTTGATATCACTATATGTTGGCATTTTCATGAAATTTCTAGGATTCACCAACCTTGGTAATCCAACTTTATCCGTGAAGTGCCCGCATCTGTGTATCACAGCTGGATTCTGAAACATCAAACTTAGCGACGAAGTATTTAATATTTTCCAATGTAGAGTATCACATTCCGTGTGATATCACTCTAAGTAGGTAATTCCACGGAAGTTCTAGGATTCACCAACCTTGGAAATCCAACTTTATCCGTGAAAAACCCACATCTGTGAATCACACCTAATATAGAGTATCATATCCCGTATGATAACACCACTTGTAGGTTATTCCCATGGAAGTTCTAGGATTCACCAACCTCGGAAATCCAACTTTATCCGTGAAAAGCCTGCATCAGTGTCTCACACCTGGGATATGAACCCCCGTACTCTACATAACATTTGTCATTTCTTTACAACGAACAACAAGTAAATCTACTTAAAAGTTAATTTGAATCAAAAAACCCACTTGTACGTGGGAAAAAAGATTCTGAGAAAACCCACATGGGGAAAAAACCATTAACATATATCAACATTTAACATCATCATAATTGTCTTCAATACACAACGTCGTATTAAAAGATTGCGATGCTTTTTCGAAATGAAAGGCTCAGTAGACTTTAACGATTGTCCAGAGAATGAAAGACGTATCCAGAATTTCACGTATGTGGAGAGATTGATAAACGTAATGCTTAATTAGGCTTTCAAACGTTTAAAAAAACCTTGTAAAGAATGGAGTTTATTAATTGAGAAACAGGTTTTCAATGACACCATTTACGCGTTCTAAGAATGGATGCAATAACGTACATCTTCACCAACTCGGGAGTTTTGACTACAATTAAAGGTTTAGATATGTTTCACCAATTTCTAGCTTGAATAAGAAAATGGAAATAAAGATAGACATTAAGCGAAAAACACTTCACCTTCATGGTTAAGCATAATTGAAATTTACCTTGAAATTCAAAATCGTAATCGATTTGGTTAGCTATATCATTGTACGATTAACTACGAGAGAGGGGATGACTACCGACCATTCAGTAGGATCTGTACATTTCCTATATGCTCCCGTCGCTAGAACGAATCAGGATTACACATATTGGAAATAGAAGCGAAAACTGAACATCCGTGAATGGTAAGCGAACTGTAGATAATAGCCTTGTTGCGAAATGCAATTAGTGAAAAGCCATGATACATTATGTAATCTTACCCCAAATACTTGCTTACGATCATTTTTTAGGGTGCGATTCGTTGCGTCACAGAGATCTAAAATGTAATTCATCATTTCGATCCTTTTCTACAATGGTAATAAATCCTGTAAACTCTGTCAAATGTGATACCACTTTACTTACCAATTGTCCTTCGGTGGTAATACTACCAATTCTGCCTCTCTCTCTACAATAGTGATAGATCTTATAAACTGCATGAGTGAAACGTGATTTTACCTTATACTTACCAATTGTTTACTAAAGGTAACACTACCAACTCTCTCTCTCTCTCATTGCTGCATATACCATTTTGAGAAACCCTTTCGGCTCATTCGTTTTTCTCTCTTAATGGTGCAAATAAAATTTTGAGAAACCCTTTCGGGTCATGTGTTTTTCTCTCTTAATGGTCCAAATACCATTTTGAGCAACCCTTTCGGGTCATAAGTTTTCAATTAATTTCATAAGTTTTTAATTTCTTACGTTTTCAATTTGGTACATTTTCACTTTCTTTCATTATGGGACGCCACATTTTCTGATAATTACACATATCAGAAAACAACACTTACAACTTTACAAATCTCCTAGAGCTAGGATTTCTATCAACCAATCATTACGGCTGATAATACAAGGCCTCTAGGACCAGGACTTCCTACCCTTTCGGGTTATTATACAAGGCCTCTAGGACCAGGACTTCCTACCCTTTCGGGTAATTATACAAGGCCTCTAGGACTAGGACTTCCTACCCTTTCGGGTAATTATAAAAGGTCTCTAGGACCAGGACATTATCACTTTCTTTCATTATAGGACTTCCACCGACAATTTAGGCTTAATATAAGGCGCCTCAATTTCTTAAATGACACATATCAGAAAACAACACTTACAACTTTACAAATCTCCTAGAGCTAGGATTTCTATCAACCAATCATTACGGCTGATAATACAAGGCCTCTAGGACCAGGACTTCCTACCCTTTCGGGTTATAATTCAAGGCCTCTAGGACCAGGACTTCCTACCCTTTCGGGTAATTATACAAAGCTTCTAGGGTTAGGGCTTTCACCAACAACTACAGTTTATTATACGAAGCCATAACTTTTTTAATAAACACACATATCAGAAAACAACATATCAGTTGACTTTACAGGGCATTCTCAGATGAAACTGTCACCAAAACTATTCCCTTTTAAAAAAACATATACTTTTATGATATGAATAGTACGTCTCTCTGTAACATGCTTTGTATCTCTCACGGAATAGCTTGTTTCCGAACGCTAAATCTAACTGGCAATGATAGTCAGTTGATACTTTCTCTTGGGGTTTTAATGCCTACTAATAGGTTATGGGCCCAGGTACCCTTCATTAATGCGCCTTAGGTACGACGAAAACGCGTAAAACAAACGTAAGACGACGTTTTGTGTAGAAATTAGAAAAGAAAACATAAGTCGTGTTTGGTAGCCAAGGCTTAGGAAGGAGAAAAACGAACAATCATCACAATAGACGCACAAGTTCGCGATACTCGCGACGGAAGAATACAAAAAGACGTGCTAACATTTTCTAACTGACGAGGATTGTTAATAGATGGCGAGATAACAAGACGGCGCGATAGAGAATTCTAACTGACGAAGATTATAAACCTTAGCTACAGAAAGTATATAACTGACGAAGATACCTGCAAAGATGGGAGACGAATATCGAATTGAGAAGCTTAATCAGAAAATCTATCGACATTGGTCTATGAGGGCCTAAGGTCTATTTGAATGAAAAGGTTGCTGGCCAGCCATAAACCCTGGTTATGGAAATCGTGAAGAAATGTCAACCGCACAAAGCGCGTTAGATCATAAAGCAAAATCCATCTTGTACCTGATTGTAAATGACGAAAGTTTAGATGACATTGCAGAATGCACAAGTGCAAAAGAGATTTGGGTTACGTTAAAAAATATACACACTACTTTCGACACGTGGCACGGACTTCTTATTTTAAAGGATTTCGTTAACACCGGAAAAGGTCAAAATGAAAGTATTGGAGAATACCTCACTAGAAGAAATGCTCTGTACCATAAAGTAAGCCACTCTGGTTTTGAATTTGAGGAAGCAGTCTTGGCTGGTTTTGCCGTTCTTGGACTACCGAAAGAGTATGAATTTCTTGTCAGAAGTTTACGAATTCATAAAAATGACCTTGATTTATCAACATTGAAGTCGAAATTACTCGAGGAAGAGAGAAGGCTTGAATCTACCAACCAGTATAGAAGAAGTGTGAAAGAAGAAGACGACAGTAACTCCGCTATGGCTGCACAAAGTAACTACAGACATTCGAACACAGGACGATATAGCAGAGGTCGAACCACGGTACGTGATAATAGAATGCACAGGTCCAACAGCAGCAGGAAAAACGTGGAAAGTATAGTTGACGACACAAAATACCACGCTAGACTGCGATGTTATACTTGTCTAGAATTTGGACATATAGCGAGAAACTGCACACGAGAAGAAGATGAAAAGAATGGAAAGTACAAAGCAACTACCGTAAAACATGAGACGACATATGTAAGCAAGAGACAAGAAAATTCTAACAGAGCAAACCCAACCATATCACACGCGGCTCTCACTGCCATAAGACATAGACATGCTTCGTCCAATGGTCGTTGGATGTTGGACAGTGGATGCACTGATCATATGACGTCATGCCGGAAAAATTTCATTACCTTCAAAGAAGAAAGTACTACTGTGGATGTGGCAAGGGGTGGAGTATTAACTGCAACTGGAATTGGAGACGTGCAAATCGAGTTATCGGTAGAATATGGAGGTTGCACCCTAACTTTGGCAAATACGTTGTACATCCCGGAGCTGGAGGGAAATTTGCTATCAGCAAGCCAAATTACTGATAAAGACGCCAGCATCTTACTCGAGAAACATTCCGCGACGATAGAAAGAAAAGACGGGGCACAAATAGCAATAGGACGAAAAGAACAACGTCTCTATTACTTTCATGAAACACAACCGAAGAAGGTTGCCAACAAAGCCACGTCAAAGACGCTAGACTTATGGCACCAACGTTTGGGTCACTTACATGTTACGGCTGTTAAAGAAGTGTCAAACAAAAGTAATATACAACTAGACGTCATGGAAGAGAAGATCTATTCCAAATGCGAAACATGCATGGAAGGAAAATTGAAAGCTACTCCTTTCCCGAAGAAAAGTTTCACTAAAGAAGAAAAACCCTTACGATTGGTTCATACGGACGTTTGTGGTCCTATCACGCCGATATCGAAGGGAGGCAAGAAATACTTCGTGACTTTTATAGACGACTATTCACTATACACGGAGTTGAGGAGAAAATTGACGTGTATAGACGAAAAGTAGAAAATGCTCAAGAAACGAAGATAGGCACTTTACGAAGTGATAACGGGGGAGAATATATGGGAAATTCGTTCAAGGCGACGCTTAGCGAACTCGGAATTGACAGGCAATTGACGATACCTGGAACTCCTCAACAAAATGGTGTTGCGGAAAGAGCAAACCAGACCCTCCTCGACACGGCAAGATGTTTGCTTTTGCAATCCGGAATGCCAACCCAGTTCTGGGCCGACGCTTTATCAACAGCAACATACATAAGAAACAGATGTCCAACCGCTATTAATCAAGGAGAGACCCCGTACGAACTATGGAAAGGGGAGCAAGCAAATATATCGCACTTACGTGTCTTTGGTTGCAGAGCTTGGGCTGTAAATAAACATAGGACCAACAAGTTTTATCCAAAAGGCATTGCCTGCATTTTCATTGGATACGACGCGAACGCTAAAGCTTATCGACTTTGGGATTCAGAAGCGGACATTGTATTTATAAGTCGTGATGTGAAGTTTGAAGAGGACGTCTTCCCTATGAAAATCAAGCGTGAAAGCGATTTGAAAGAACGATTTTTAGAAGATAACATGTGGTGCATGTTAGAGTCAGAAAACAAATCAGCTAATGTAGAGGAAAATGAGAACAATGAAATTGATGAAGATATAAATGTTCAAGTAATCAGCGAAGAAGAATCTGACATAGAAGAGGAAGAAGAAATGGAAGAAGATAACGCATCATTGCAACCCCTAGAAGTACAAGAACAAGCTCGTGAAATACAAACAAGATCGGGAAGACAAATTAACCCACCTACTTGGACGAAAGACTACGACATGAGTGAAGACCCAACTTGTTCAAAAGCTCTTCGAAACCCGACGATCTTGTTTAACACAGTTACAGCACGAGTTGATCCTCTAACCGCGAATGAAGCACTATCGACGAAAGAAAGTGGAGAATGGCGAACGCTATGATGGAAGAAGCAAAGAATTTACTTCGAAATGATTCCTTCCAGTTTCTAGCTCGACCAAAGCAAAGAAAAACCGTGAAAGGAAAATGGATATTCAAAACAAAGTATGATGAACAAGGCAACCTGGCCAGATACAGAGCCAGACTAGTCGATCTGGGCCACACCCAAAGGCAAGGATTGGACTACGATAAAACATACGCTCCCGTAGTGCAAGCAAAGACGACCAGAATTCTGTTTGGAATTGCCATGGAAAAAGATTGGAATATGCGGCATATTTAAATGCGCATCTTGAAGAAGAAGTTTACATGGATATGCCGGAGACTTTTGAAGAACTGACCGACGAATTACGAAAAACCTTCAAACACATACCGTCTAGAGAAGCTTTTAAACAAGATCGTCAAGGCCGATATTTAAAGCCACATCGCATCCATACGCCATTCCTTAATCAATTTATTCGTATTAAAATCGACTCTCCCTAACGAATTTCCTTTTTATGTCCGAAACAAAGTCCATCTAAAACACGGACATTTCCTCCATAAATCAATCCTTAACAACCGTTTCTTGAAAAAGCGCTTCCCGTGCCTTTATCTTCCTTACTCTTATCCACTCTATCTAAAGCATCTCTGTTTTTGCCATCAGACATTTTTGTACACTAATATATTAGAAAAATTGGAATATATTTAAAATCAAACGTAAAAAAAAACCAAAAGATTATGCTCACCTGAATTCTTTCTGAACTTCACTCCGTTCAACACAAACAAACACAAAAATTATGTTAAACGTATTTAGTTTTAAGATTAGAGAAATTGGAATATTTAAAATCAAACGTAAAAAAAGCGTAAAAAATCAACCTTCTCTCGCAAAATTTTACTCGTGGTATGCAAAATTGTAAGCTATTTCAGAGAAAGTAAGTAAATAAATAATAAAAAGGGGAAAAATCCAATGAAGAAAGTCGTACACTCATGAATATAGAAATAAATACTTCAACAATATACTGATGAAGTTGAGAGGAATGGCAAATCACGGCTATTCCATATTCATCGGATATATGAATAACCTAAGGACACAATGAGATCTCGAATCTACGTAGCCGAATGTATGAAAAATTCCCCAAGTATATACACTCATGAATATAGCAATAAATATTCGAGAGGGCCGGTAGGCCCTTCTAGACAAGATCCCACACCTCCCGTAATGCTAAATTCACAGATTTTTGCCGATTTTCCCATAGGAATAACATGGGGTTTTTGATGCTCCTGCACATCGAATCATTTAAAAACTAAAGCGAAGTTACGTTTCGGAATACTTTTAAAATAACAAGTAACTATTCAAGGTGTGCCTTTTTCAAGTTTCATCAAAATTAATTAAGTCTAAGTATGTTAATTTCATTAAAAATGTAAGTACCTCAAAAGATTATTCTACAGCAGACGACGCTAATTTGCCATTTCACCGCCTTGAAACTTTAACTTGATATTTTTCAATAAAAATAACACTATATTTATTAAATATTTCTCTGGCGGGTCTAATTTTCGTTTAATTATGTGTCTCGGTTGAAATTCTATACTTAAGATACCTTTTTAATTTATATTTTAGATGTTAGTTTCGACATAGGCTTAAGTTGCCTTATTTAGGCCATGGACTTATAATAGAAGCTTACGCTTCATGGATATTTCACTGTAGCCTTCAGTAGGGCATTTTGATTTTAAACACATTTATGTCATAAAATTCGCGCGGGTGGGGACTGGGGGGGGGCTGATGACGTAGAAATTGAGGCAAACTTTTTCTTTCGGCGCGCGTGCGTGCGCGCTTTTCTAAAAATAATTTCGCGCGCGCTATTAAAAATTACTACTCGATCACGTGAAAAACTTCAACCCCCCTCTGAATTTGCCTCAAATTCTACGTCACAAACGCGCTTGCCAGGCTGGTACTATTTCAGACGAGGAATAAATGTTGTGCGCGTTTTAAGGTGAGTGAAATATAAAGGATGCGTAAGCTTCTATTATAAATCCATGCTTAGGCAGACTATTGAGTGAGTCTATGCAATGGGTGATTGTAAAAGCTTGAAGGATAGATGGATCAGTGTTGGAAATAAGGATTTTATTAAAACTGGACCTGTGGCCTAGGTATTTTAATTATAATAACTGGCCACGGTGCCACTCACTGTAAACGTACAAGGGCAGTGAACGCAATGTCATGGATAATCGCAATCGTAAAGTGGACTGTAAAAGATACGGCTTTGATAGTTTAAAAATCGTGGCAGGATGTTGGTTTTGAAGTTGACCATAAAGCTCGGGTTCTAAAACGAATTGTGAGCCGTATCTCATAAGAATTAGTAGAAGTGTAGAGCCATTTTTAACCTCGACCTAGAAGTGAAAAATTTCGCATTTCAGGCAATAAATTGATTTATAATAGATTAATACAAATGCAGACTGAAGGAACAGATATTATTTAAAAAAAAGGACTTGGTTTGCCCAAGCCTAAAAAACAAAACGATAAGAGTTTTTTCCAGTTGAATGAAGCTCGGATATTTTATTATTCTATATAATTTTAAAGACAATCCGTATTTTACTACTCTTTAGAATTTAATTCAATCTCCTGATTTTACTGGTAATGGATTTATTTCCTATAAATTAATTGAAATAAAAAATTACTTATCTCAGATTTTTCAACAACAATTCCATTTTCGTAAAATTTTATCATGAAAAATCTGAGATGAGTAATTTTTTATTTCAATTAATTTATAGGAAATAAATCCATTACCAGTAAAATCAGGAGATTGAATTAAATTCTAAAGAGTAGTAAAATACGGATTGTCTTTAAAATTATATAGAAAAATAAAATATCCGAGCTTCAGTCAACTGGAAAAAACTCTTATCGTTTTGTTTTTTAGGCTTGGGCAAACCAATGTAAACTTATACCATATACACCGAATGTAAACTTATACCTTATTCACCGAATGTAAACTTATACCATATACACCGAATGTAAACTTATACCTTATTCACCGAATGTAAACTTATACCATATACACCGAATGTAAACTTATACCATTTACAACTTATACCATATACTTATGGTACCGAAGAACTGGTTTCTCTCCGTTTCTTCACCCATTTCTTCGCTTAACGAAAAAATCTCGGATTTCATATGAAAGCTTCTTGGCTATTTGGATAGCATGCTTGCATTGTGAGCGGTTGGGCCGGGGTTCAAAACCCCATCCGGCCTCGAAATAAATTTCTTCATGTAATTAAATTTAGAAGCCCACCTGGAAATTGAATAGTCGACTATAAGGAAGAAAATCTTTTCTAGCGTCGTTCAAAAATGACGAACGATACTGCCAAAGGTGGGACTGGGCACTACTACTACTTCACGGCCCCAGTGAAACTAATAGCCTCATCGTATAAATACGATGTGGCTAAAAAGAAGATTGTGTGGAAACTGAACAAAAGCATTTATGGCTTACGTCAGTCAGGTCGTCAATGGAACAAGCACATTGACAAAATACTGAAGGAAAAAGGTTTTAAAAGATCCAGAGACGACCCTAGCGTGTATCATATGCCTGGTCATGAACTCGTAATAACGGTTTATGTCGATGACTTAGTGCTGTACGGAACAGATGAAGAGATTTCGAGAATGAAGGCAGCCTTATCAAGCAACCTTGAAATATAAGATCTATGAGAAGTAAGACACATTCTTTCCATGAGAATAAGTAAAACCGTAAATGCAATGACCATGGATCAAACACGCTACACGGAAGCATTACTAAAAGAAATGGGTATGGAAAAAGCGAAAAGTGTCGCAACACCTTTATGCTTGGGAACTAAAGGTACGTCCACACTAGGCGTAAATTTTCGCTCGCCACGCTACGTACGCTACGCTCGCCACGCACGCCGAGAAAAACCACTGTCCGCACTTGGCAAATTTTCGCGCCAACCGCGCTGGGCGAAGGAGGCGAAGAGAGAAAAAATGTTCGCCAAGTTGAACTTTTTACGTCGGTGTCGCCGGCGTTGGTGGCGTACATCCAATCGGCGAGAGTCTCTAGCTCACGTGAGAATGTTGTCTGCCTTCTATATTAAAATAGCGCCTGTTTGTAGCAAAGTAGAACGATTAGCTCACGCAGTTAATTAAATAGTTTCACTGCTTTTAATTCAGAAACGTAAACAAAACGTAAATAAACGAAGAATACGGATTAGAGAAGTTTTTAAGGATAGGGAATAGATGGCGATTTTAAAAACCTAATTTCCAAAGATACAGGGATTATCTTTTTGTTGAATAATGTCGATATACACCAACCCAATTTGACTATTTGTCATTAATATCGAGGGTAATTAAGGACATGTTCATATTTAAGTCATTCACGACGATAGACTATTCAAATAAGCACCGTATATATTTTTTCAAGCAGACGACATTCGCACGTGAGCCAGAGACGCTCGCTGATTGGATGTACGCCACCAACGCTGGCGAGACCGACGTAAAAGGTTCAACTTGGCGAACATTTTTTCTCTCTACGCTTCCTTCGCCCAGCGCGGTTGGCGCGAAAATTTGCCAAGTGCGGACAGTGGTTTTTGTCGGCGTGCGTGGCGAGCGTAGCGTACGTAGCGTGGCGAGCGAAAATTTACGCCTAGTGCGGACGTACCTTAAGTACGAAGCTTGTACAGAAGGGCAAGAGCTCAGCGAAAATATGGCATATACCTATAGACGTGCGGTACGAAGCCTGCTGTATCTGGCTACACATACCAGACCAGACATAGCGTTTGCTGTTTCATTTATGAGTCAATTGAGTCAAACTCCATCAAAGGATCATTGGAACGGTGTCCATCACATCCTAAAATACCTAAATGGGACAAAGAAGCTTGGCCTAGTATTTAGAAAAACGAAGAAGTCGTTACAAGTGTATACAGACGTAGACTGGGGTTCCAATATTATGGATAGAATGTCCTTTACTGGCTATACATTGATTCTAGCAGGGACTGCTGTGAATTGTACCAGCCGAAAGCAGAAATGTGTCGCACTTAGCACAGTTGAAGCGGAATTCGTCGCTTGAAGTGAAGTAGCGAAAGAATGCTCATGGATTCGACATTTTTTGGAAGAACTAGATCTTCGACCTTTGATTGGACAAAAGTAAATCGACGTGAATATTGACAATCAAGGCGTTATCAAGTTGGCAGAAAACCCAACTACTTCTGATCGGTCTAAACACATACCGATAGGAGATGCCTACTAACAAGAACATCATGTGATACAGAACGGTATGCGAAGCAAGGCTATTCTCTGAATACTGTTGATTATGGTGATCATTGTTTTATTTTGATCATAACGCCACCAGGCTCCAGCAAAGAGAATATACCAAGAGGAGCGGAAGCTCTAGCATTTTTTGGTAGCCTTGAGTTTTAGGATTCTAGTTCCGGTGAGCCACGTGATCGCGAAGTCCGCGTCGTCTATTCCGTAGTCTGCTAAAGTAGGGTTAGCTTCCTTAGATCAGACAACGATGTCGTTAACACTATGGGATGGTTTGAAAAATGTCGAAGGTAAGTTAAACCTTAACGCTGAACTGAATTTTTAAAAAAAATTTTAATGAAACGATGCAATATTTTTTCAAATAAAAACAAAACTGCTAATCAGTTTTTTTCTTTCTCAGTAGTATCCACTTTGGTATTTCCTCCTAACGCTTCTAAAACAAATCCTTTCAGAGATTCTAGCTTGTCAATGTTAGATTGATATAATCATAAAGATGGATTATTGTTCCTTCCTCCGGCAGATCTCATTCTCCCAAAATATTTCTCTAAAGGATCTTGATTTAAATGTTGCGTAAGAATATAGGAAGCACCTTTCTTTAAAAAGAATTTAATAATGGACGCAGTTGACTTGGCTGGTAAAATATTAATTATTAATGAATCCTTATTTATTTAATGCATTTTATTTTTTTGTGCATATTGTTTTTGTATGCATTACCTGTAATTTTTAAACCTTCAATTGTTTCTTTGCTGAGTTACATTTTGGCCCGTTCTGTAGGAGAAAATTTCCCAGTTCGACAAAACACCTCATGTTCCCAATTATCCAGATATTGTATGAAATCCTCTTCCAGCCACTATAATTTAAAATTGGTTAAATGTGTTTGGCTAATTTAATAGAGCTTAGTTATAAGAACCTATATAAGACCTGTGACAGTAAAAGCATAGGTTTCCATAACACTCATTAATTTCTCACTAGATGATTATACTCTTGCCAATAAGGCAATGATGTGACCAGTTATGAGAAAAACCTTCGATAACAGTCCAAGTCTGTCACTTTACGTTCTCAGGTCTAATATAGGTTCTTTTTTAAAAGTTATTACTTTTTATCTTTCGTCATTTAAGCATCTGAACGGTGCTTTGTCTTTTTTCCTATGTTCAAAAACTTCTCTGCAGTTTTTGACATTGCATATGTCAAAAAACTTGTTGAAGGTTCGTATAAAGTTTACGGTTTCGGGGTACTTTTTCTTCCCAAAGCAATGTTCAATAGCGCAGGCGACAGTCTCACTGAGAACCTGCACGGCGTAATTCACTTTCATTTTTGCATATGAATTCAAGTAAACATGAGAGTAGCTCAATTTGGTAACGTGTTTAAATTCTCCTTTTCGCCGTAATTGATAATAATACAGTTTAATTATGGTAGTCCAAGAAATATTTTCGTTGTTCTTCCACATATTACGTATTTTGGATTCTACTGAACTATTGCTGAAACAGTTTCGTGTAGTTTTTATGAGATGCGGTGCATCCGATATGAAGAATCGCTCCTCATCATTAGCAAACAAATTTAGGGTGCAGAATTTTATAGGAGAACCATCTTGACTAGTTTGATTAGCTGCTTCTCAGCACATCTTGAAATATTTCCGGTTTGACGAACAAACGTCTCCAACTATTCCAAGTATACGAAATCCACTATTTTCAAGCTTTTCTATAGCTTCTTGCATTATAAAATAGATTTCGTTACTACTGACACCAGTCGTTGCGAAATGAGCGAAGGGTATTTGGATGTTATTTGTAACACCCCTTAACATAAGTTGTAAAACTTGGGTGGCTAGTGGTGGAGTTTCATTTCCGGCAACTTCTCTTTTCTTATCATCCAGACTATTCATGTCAAAACTGATGTCTTTGAATCCTGTTAAATTACCACTGTTCTTATGGCACATCAAATCTTCTTTGATTTTCATCTCATCCAGTAGAATGACAAAATATCGGTCCCAGTTGGGACGATTCAAGATATTGGTTGTCTTAACCATGTCAAGAAATTTTTCTTTATGAAAGCCTGATTTGGAAGTAACCACGTGTCTCTCATTGTACAAGGTTTTCGTAGTAGCAGGAAGCCCACTCTCAAATTTAAATTCCTTATAGGAAAAATAGGAGTTTTTTTCCGGAATTATAGGATTTTATAGGAGAAAACATGTGTTTATAGGAAAATATAGGTCTAAAAATGCTCTAATATAATACAATTTTGGGCTTAAACTATGTAGAAAAATCCAAAAAAATCAAAAATAACAAATTGGATTTTACTTTGAAAACTCAGAAGAACTTAATTAAAATATAACATAATATAATATATAAAAAATCCTAAGCGAGCTCCACAATTTCGGTGTCTATTCAAATGTGATCTCGATAAAAAAAGCTAAATTTTGACAAATTTGATGCTAAACTATACGAAAACTTCGACTAAGTCAAAAATATAGGATATTATAGGACCTTTCATCAAATTATAGGATAATAAAGGACAGGTTCAAAAATATAGGAATTTATAGGAATTATAGGACCGGTGGGCTCTCTGTAGTAGGTAAATGGATGCATCCAGATTTTCTCAGAACTTCATACGCTGATTTGGATTTATTCTTTAAATAGCAACACCATTTTAAAAAGGTCTTATCCCACCTCATGCCTTATTTAGACCTGTGCATCGCTTTTAGTTGTTGCCTTATAAATACTGCCGTAAACGAACCAGTTGGTGCCATTTTTAGTTTGTCTTCCAAAAATTCTTTCATTGTTGAAACTGCCGCTTTCGGTTTTTGGTAGTTTGAAGACAGAGTCAGGTGATTGTTTCTTTTTTCGCAAATCTGACGGATTATTAGTTTTGGCATTTCGAGTTTGCCGGAGAAATCTTCGGTATCTACCGCAAGCGTAACATCTTTTTACATTGCCAGGGATTAAACGGTCACAACGCTTACTGAATATTGATTGGAGTTTCTCACAATAGTATCCTTTTCTGACGTCTTTAGTTTTAGAATGGTTAAACGAATTAATAAAATCTTTCACAGTGTTCCCAACACAAATGTTAAAGTTTTTCACCTTGTGTAAAAGTGAATATATGTCATAATTATCATTGATAACAAAATCTGGATACACACTGTTAACATTCAAGCATTTCTCCAATGAATTTATCGATAATTCCTTATTTTTGGTGATAATACACTCAATAATCTCCAAACCGTTGCTCATTTTACAAAACCGGACTCTGTCATCCAAAAGTTCCAAGTATCTGAAAAGAAATATTGGGGAGGGAAGCCCCACCCAAAGCCAGAGAACTGAATTCAAATACACAGGTGGACCACAGATAAGGAGTCAAGGAAAAAACATATTTATTAAGTCCCGACGGGGATAAGGGGACATGCCCACTTTGGGGAAAATTAGTCATCATGACGTACAACAAAAAAAATAAACGAAGAAAAATGTTTTTTGTATTATGAAAAACAAGAGAATAGGGTTTGTTGATACAGTTGATCACTAAATAAGAAAATGGAGTCGGGAATGACTCAAAAAATGGCGGTTTTCAAAACTATTCTTCCGGGGAAAGAGGGGAACAACACTGGGTTCCAACAAGAGAAAACAAATGTTACAGAGACGGTCAATATGACCCAATTATCAAAAAAAAAACAAATAAACTAATCGGATAATCCGGGAAAAACTAATCCATCCTCCTCCGGGCTTAACTGGAATGGCGGAACAACTTCTGAGAACTTGACCACAAAATAGCGGCTACGTCCGCGACCAGTAGTGCTTTAGCTTGCGCAATCCGTTGGATCATAGTCAAGGCCAGTCCAGGGGATGGTACGGCGGAGGAGGCTCGGGTCAGGGCAAACATCGGTGCCCCTGACTGCGCTAGCAGGCGCGCCACCGGGAGTCCGTGGAGGAACCTATACATATAACGCGGCTCCATAGCCGGGGATAGCGCAAGGTGTAGACGTGGGAACCGGGCTAGGAATTTGTCAGCCACGTCACGACCGCCGGAAAAATTGAGTAGAACAATGACGTGTCCGGGAGGGAGTTCTTCGCCTAACATGCGGTAGCATGTTTTAAAGACATCTTTTTCGGGTTGCCCTTCTCGGCATTGAATTAATATCGGGTAGTCATAAGTCGTGGCTACGCGCAACTGGCGCCGGTAAGCCTGAATTTGGATTTCCGGGGGGCAAATATCTATGACCCGGGAAGAATCTAAGCCAATGGCTCCGATCGCGCGGACCTTGGAGAATGCCAGAGCATTAATTAAATATTTTTCGATAAATATGCTTTAGCGTACAGGGGCGGGATGCCCACTGCACCAAGAACCCCGGGATTTGCCAGGACGGATTGCATGAACTCCACGTTGAGTTCACCAGGGATAGCCCCGAAGTGGGATATACACCCTTTAAAACCTTCCGGGAAACGTTCTGGAAGGGCTCGGACGTGCCGGGAGAAATTCTTCAGATCTGTTCCAGTCCGAGAAGCGTAATACGGGAGCGAACAGAAAATGTCCACATAGCGGAGGTGTGGTGCCGCTTCATCTGTACTGTTCGGTGATGTATCTTCTGTATTAGGGATGGCTAGGGCCTGCTCCTCCACGGATGGGGTAGGTGTGGTAATCACCTCTGACGCTTGAGTGTCCTCCGCCCTCTCTGTTTCCTCAACTACCAGCGGGGTAGCCGACGCTTGAGCTACGCATGGGGTAGGTGTGGCAATCATCTCTGACGCCTGAGTGTCCTCCGCCTTCTCTGTCCCCTCAACTACCAATGGGGTAGCCGACGCTTGAGCTACTTCCCCATTTTCAATCTCTCCGGTGACGTCAACTACTAGTGGTCGAGTCGACACGTAGTTAGGGACGTCGTCCTCATCGCTTGACGATGCGTCCATGAGACCAAAAAGTTGGCCCCAATAAGTCTTTGGGCGTGAACTGGCCATGGCCTGAAAGGTAAAAAGGTGGACTATAGACAGTTAGTCTCATCACGTTCTAATCGACAGGTCCATGCAAATAAAAATCAACTTGTAGTCCGACTGGTCGCTTCACCATAGAGCATGTCGGATGATCTCTAATGGGGGATACGCACACGGTTCGGGCTTCATACTAAAATTCTGCATGCCCAACCGACGGGCTTGGTCGCGATGGGTACCGAGAAAAGCCGCAATTTGTTTGTACGACCGCAATTTTTCTTTTATCGGTTCTGGTGTGTAATAATATACATCCCCAATTCGACCTCCGGTATCTTTTCTCAAAACTATTTCCCTTTTCCACCCATATCGAAAATGAGCCATTAACAGATCATCCTGATCCACTGTCCGCAACACCGGGTCCTTTTGAATACCGCGATTCCGCCTTCCCTCCCCGGAAGGGCCTGCCACCGCTAGGTCTACCCCTTGCTCTTCCTGTTCCTCAACTCGACCCCGGCGTCGGAGATTATATTCCCGCCGTGGTATCGGGGTGGGAACCGAGTCGTTATCTACTGGAATGTTAAGATTGCAAGATTGACTTATCGTTCGTAGGTTCCTGGTTGGCCGTGCTGGTAGAGTGTTCCCGTTGACTGCGGAACACCCCCAGGCCGGATCAGGGGCTCACTGCAGGGTGTTCAAATTCCCACGTTGTGCAGAAGGAACACCCAAAAAACGTACATCAGCCAACAAGTCCAGTAACATAAAAAAGTTCACTCGGTGAAAACGTCCGTATGAAACACAAGTCCGTAGTAAACGCAAAGCCGGAAAATAAAGGCGCGAAATTCAAAAGTTGTTCCTCACTCGGGGCACCATTTGTAATCGCGCGCTTTCCACAGAGACCCGAAAACACACGACTACGTAATTCAGTTAATAAATATATTTATTATAACGTTAATTCGGTTAATTTAAATATACATTCCGTTAGTAAATAAATAATTAATATATTCCGTTAATAAATAAATAATTAATATATATTCCGTTAATAACAGTAAACAAGTAATAAAGTCAATTAGTTTATAAAATAACATTAACTGGTTCTAACTCCGGTACTCCTCCAACTGCCCTGATTCCCGGGCTACCTTTGAATTATATCCCCTCGGGACTCCGGGGATCAGCCAATCCGGAGGCGAGCAGACGACAGGTCCAAGGTTCAGCTTTCTGGACCATCTAGCAGGAAACTCCGGTATCGGTATAGCTTACTCCCTCTGGTGGTGAACCCTGGTAAAGGGCTCCCCGTTACATCCTCCCCCTCTGCAAGAAAGAAGCAGCGGCCCCGGGTGCAAGGGGAAACAGCAGTTTAAGGCCGCCCAGTTTGAGGGGTTATCGTTTTCAAGTCGAATACTTGTGGATGGATTGTACTAGAACTTTCAATGGGTGGATTAACTAATACTTTTATGGTACTAGACGCCATAACATCAATTAAAGGGACTGGATCTGGGGTTTCGAGTGTTGGCCCATGGAAACCTTCGAAATGCCGAGCACATAACTGACTGGACTTTGTCACATTAGTTAACGAGAAAAAGGAACGACCACACGCCTCAACCCACCGCTCGGTGTTTAACTGGACATGGAAACCGTATAAAACTATCTTGAGGAGAACATGTTTGTTTATTTTTCACACTCGAAGGACCTTGCCTTAAACACGCACCGTAACAACATCTATATCTCGGTGATGCCATTTAAATAAGCACCTAGAAATAGTAGATGAGTAAATTTTAATCTTTAACAATTAAATTTAATAATACAAAAATATTAGAATTAAAAAATATACTTACTTTTCTCTGAATACTAGCGCACTAATCAACTGTTCTGTAGCTTATGTTAACACTAAGACTCGGCTCTAAAATTTTGTCGATATGCAGACGACGTATTCCAACCAATGAGAGGTGTAGTGAATAAGCCAATCACGAGAAACCGGATGTAGTTCCCTAAACCTCAAAGCCACCAATTTCAAAAGCCTTGGCAAAGGCTAAAGCTCCGCTCCTCTTGGTATATTCTCTTTGGCTCCAGCACCGTAAACCGGAATGCGCTCGATGGCACCCTTTTAAATGCGTTTAAGGGCTGTCTTTTCAACCCCCATGTTGCCCGAGCGAAAAGGGCCTGGTCATGGGTTATTGAGGTAATCCGTTTTTTTATCCATTTCAGATGTGGCAAGAAATTAAGTTTGCAGTCCTGAATAACGCCAAGGTAAGTGATATGTTCCGTGTGTTTGAGTGTTATACCCACTAACTTAAAAATTGGGTTGCGAGGCTGTTTCGCTTTCTTCTTAAGTCGTTTAGATTTTTGGAAGGTCAGGACTTGGGTTTTGTCGTGTGAAAAGGTGAGTTTGTTGTCTTGCCTCCAATTGCTGAGTGTTTCGTCTAAAGCGAGACGTAAATTTGCTGTGATCATGATCAACAGATCATCGGCGAAAGCGTTGGCGTCAGTGTCTTCAAGAAGGGCTTTATTTAGGATGTTATCCATAATAATATTCCAGAGCAGAGGCCCACAACAAGAACCCTGTGGGCAGCCTCTAGTTACAGTCCTCATTATGGTAAATGTTTCCGTGGATATCGTTACCTGACGGTCTCGAAGAAAGTTTGCAAACAAGAAATAGAGATTTCGCGGGCACTGCCTCTGGCGTAGAGAATGCACTGTTAAAAATAACTGTTTCTTCCAGTTGAATTACCGTAAAATTTCAACAAGTAACATCCAATACCAGATATTACCGTTGGATTAACAGGATATTTACTATAAGCAACAGTAAAAATGTAATAATTTTAGTAACTGTACATTTAGCAGTAAATGTTCAATAAATAACAAGAAAGTTACTGTTATCTCAAAATACCGTACCATTAACAATAAAGTAATAGTAAAAATACTGTCGATTAAAAATACTGTAAAATCAACACTAAGTAATAGTAGAAACATTGTCGTTTAGAAATATCATAACATCAACAATAAATTATCAGTGATCAACTGTGAGGATGCTGTTAGGTTAGGAATAGTATATCAACAATGGTATTCTTTGCATTGGGTTTCGTACTACCCCAAATGAAATAAATTCAAATAAGTTCACCTTTTTTATCTGTTAGGATATTATTTACTATTATTACAATTTACGACATTGGACAACAACTAAGCGTAACAAATCGGATTAACCAGCATTCTTCCGCGTAATTCAGTGATGCCAGATTGAGGGAAATTTTCCATATCTAGGGAAATTTGTTTTACTGGTATTGGATTTATTTCCTTTAAATTCATTGCAATAAAATTACTTATCTCAGATTTCTCAACAAGAATTTCATTTTCCTAAAACTTTTTATCTAAAAATTTATTTTTACCTCTCCGAGTGACGATGACGTCACGGAGAAGTATTATACTGGACGTATCTCTGCGTCCGTCAGTCTGTCACCGCGTTAGCAGTTGGCAAATCGGAGCAAACGTGTTCGCAATTTCCGGACCGCATTCGCAGTACACAGAAATTCGGAAAACTTAACTTCATCGCTATATTTATCTTACTTAACGTCAATCGTTAACTAGCCGTTATAACTTCAACTGCTGGCGAACTCTTTAACCCAATACCAATAAATATTTATTGGATTCTAACAACAACACCATGCACTAGTCTTTCGTCTATACCAAATAGACACCAATCTGCGACATTAGCTTCTACTGCGTCTACGTCGTTAAGTTTAAGATGTACTCGGCGAGCGGCTAGGCTCATTTTATATACCTCACTGTGAATCGATCACGTTATATACCCTAAATTCACGAAAATTCTGAAAAAGGTGTTCGCTAGGGGTCAAACGTTAACCATAGCTATGTTTAAAATAGTTTTAGGAATGATGTTTCTTGCATCGACTTAACTATAATTAATCTAAAATACAGACGATTAAAATAATTAATATAAGATATATTTATTTAATTATTTAAGATAAACTTCTTTCTTCGGAACGATACGATTGAAAGTTTATATAGAACGAGTAATGAAGATTGCATCTGAATCGAAACACTATACGCGTATTAAAGTTAATATAAAGCGAGTAGGATGAAAAGATCTCTAACAAAACCATAGGCTAGCCACCACCCCTCTATGCATTGTAAAGGCGTTAGATAAGTGGCAATAAGTCGCAAGATGACTTGGTCCGATTAGCTAGCTAGCTGAACCATAAACATTTTCTTTATGCAGAATATTAAATGAAAATCTATTAAATATGTTTCGACATTACGATTCTTTTAGTAGTTGTGTAGCTATAAAGCTCTGTTTCATTTCAATATTCCAAGAACATCTCTTGATATTAATATTTCAAATTTTGTGTTTACGTTTTAATTCAGCTTTAATGCATTTATATATAGGGTAAACGAAAAATTTAACTTTCATAGTTTCAATGGATGTTAACGCTTACTTTTTAAGTAACTGTTGTTCGAAGTGGATCCATGAATTAAGAATTCCATGGGCTAAAGCAAAATTAGCCTTGATTCATCTTCTCCTTGAGGAGGTCTTAACGGTTTAGAGTGAGCCGAAAGTTAAATACACATTTAAATGATATATATTGGGCCTTTAATAGAAATAATGAGGATATATAGTAAAGGATTAGACACTTTAACCTTTACAAATGAAATTGCAAGATTTATGTGAAAAATAACGTTGTGGTTTCTTTACCGTCATTTTATTTTAAAATAAAAGTAGAGATCAGGTACAATTTACTGTTGACACCACAGTAACGTTTCTGTTAAACTAACTATACTATAATTGTACATATATCAGGTTTTTAATTGCAAGTTTCACGATAAAATTAATGTTGATGTTAACGGTAAAAAAAACCTGTAATTTAACGGTAACTTTCCTGGTAATTTTCTGCCAGTAAAATTGCCGTAATTTCAACAGTAATTTTTTACAGTGTGCAGAATACCTGGAATCCAGACAGGGTCGAAAGTACCTTTGATATCAGTTGCAATAATTGAGGTATATTTATCTGAGTCCTTGTTTTGTCTTATCTGGTTAATGGTTTTATAGAGAGCATCAGACGTAGAAACGCCGTGACGAAACCCAAATTGGTTCTGATGGAGGGGAGAGTTTACATGGAAGAAGTGGTACAAACGATTGATGATAAGTTTATCCAAAATCTGGCTCAATACTGGCATTAGATTGATTGGACAATAGGAGCCCGCCAGGTTAGTTCGCTTGCTTGGTTTATCAATTAATATTAAATTTCATTGTTTCCATGCAGTTGGAAAATATGAGAAGCGGAAAGAGGCGTTATAAAGACCCAGAAAAAGGTCCTGCCGTATCTCGTAAAGCCTTAATATGATTTCAATTGTTAGACCATCGGTGCAAGTAGCCTTGCCTTTAGGTATGGAGGTAATGACTTCCGTAAGCTCGCACAAGTAGATAGGGACAGTGGGAATCTCGTTAATCCATTCATGCGTGCCACTAATTAGATGACGAGGCATTTGGCTATTTTCAGATTTGGACCTGAGTTACTAGGTCTGACTCATCATTAAATAGCCGCGACGACATCTATACTAGTGAGCGATTAAATTTAATTTGAATGTGTGAATATAACATACATTTTAAGCCAGGTAAAAGGTAAGTACAAATTAATTTAAGATTGAAATTGCAACAGGCTAGTGTTTTAATTATTATAACTTTTTAATGTTCTATAGCGTCATAAATTTGGTAAGGATGCAAAAACTCCCAACCAAGGCAACGTTTGAAAGATAGACCACTAAGCAAACTGACACTCTTGGCGAACAGCAAGCCTCTAGCTCCAATTATTACAGGTATAAGGGACATCTTTTTAGACTTGTCCATTTCGCGTCGTAAACTTTCGTACGCGTCAAGTTTTTGATGGAAGACCTTACGGAGCGCTGCTTCTCTGCAATCCCAAGGAATGCCCACCCCCACAATTATGTCTTAATCAACACTGAAAACGAGACCATCGGGCTTGAGACGAGTGCCTTCCCCATCTACTCGTACTCTCTCTAGCTCCACTCTTGAGTTGGCAAGACTCTTGGACAATAAGGCAGGTCTGGCAGATGTGGAAGGCCGTCTCCAATTCGGTACACACGTGTCGATATTGCTTGCTCGCAAGATTGCCAGAGTGCCTGTTGGTCAAACTTCGTGTTGTAAAGAGGCCAGCCAGCCCGAAGCCGAAGAGCCTTTATTGTGTCACGAGGTGACAAGTGTCGACTTAACGGCGACAGCCAAGAGTTACTGGTGGGGCTTTTTCGGAAGGTCTGGATGTCGTTACAACACAGGTTATTTAATTGAGTATTATTGCGGGATCGTCCCGCCGAAGTAATCGTCCGAGGCTTTTGCAGTAGGCCCCAAGAACTTTCTGCTCGACCTTGAGCAGACCGAGACCGCCTTCTCTCCACGGGAGTCTCAGGAGCACGGTGGGAAACCCTACCTGAAGGTGGTACAGTTCCTTCACCACCTTACGAAACGCTTTATCCGCTTGCAAGGAACCCATGAATGGGTTTAAAAGGCACGATAAGACGTACGTACACCGCGGAATAACGTAGACAGTTAATAGTTGATATTTTTGCTTACTTCGTAATGGAGCTTTGATGATTCGGCGCCAAAGCTGTTTGAAAGATTCCAAATCAACGGAAGGCTGCTTGTTGCAGAAAAAATTGAGACCCAGATGTTTGATTGGCGTGTTCGGTGGCTCGGACTCGAGGTAAGTTGTCTCTAGCTTAATTTTCTTCAAGTCAAACTTGAACCTTTTAAGTTTACCGACGTGGTGGAAACCGAAGTACTTGCTTTGGTTTTCGTTTAACTTCAGATGATGACGATCTAAGAACTAAATTACTGTTTGCAGTAACCGGTCTAAGCCATGAGAAAAAGGTCATCTGCATACGCTAGGACAGAGATACTTGTACCAGGGCTTAGAGACACTCCCGTTATGTCCGAAAGTTCCCGAATTAGCTCATCGAAAACGAGGTTAAATAGAAGCGGTGACAACGGATCACCCAGTTTAATACCGCGCCGTAACAAAACTTCTCTCGAGTCAGTTTCACCAAATAGACTGTATGTAGTCTTGCAATCCAAATATAGATCTTGAGGGCTTCCCGAAGGGCACCTGCGTTTAAGTAATGCTGCCATAATTGATTTATGTGAAATTGAGTCAAACGCTTTAGAGATGTCAAGTGCGCATATGTGAAGGCTCTTCGGGGAGCCTTTTGAACTCTCATTACGGACTGCAAGAGCAACGTATTCGTCAACGTACTGGCGTCTTCCGTGAAGCCACTTTGCCAGCGGCAAAAAGAGAACATATGGAATAAGCGTCGTGTTGTGACTTTTGAGAACACCCTATAGATAATTGACGCCAGAGTAATGGGACATAAGTCTCCCCCTGTAGTCGGTTTTAAGGTCTTAGGTATAAAGACCGTTCTCAAGCTTTTTAAAGAACAAGGAATAGAGCCAAATTTGAGCCAATAAAGCCAGAATCGGAATAGAAAGCATGTCCTATTTAGTGATCCCATCACATCCAGAATTTTGGGATCGATTTTATCGCAGCACGAAGTTCTTCGAGAGAGAATGGCGTGATGCTAAAGTAAGTGTCGAAAGGCAGTGCATCAAATGTGCTTCCTTCGTTTGGAGGGAGAGATTCTGCACTGAATATTGGGTCGAAGGTAACATGAAGATCCTCAAGTGGGACCACTGAATTTGACTTTTCTCCATTCTCGATGCGATCAAGCACCGGTTTCGGGGGCACAGAAAACAGGCGTTGAAACTCAGAGTAAAGACGACCTTTACGCTGTTTACGATTTTCGATAGGTGTCTTTTTGATTTTCGCTTAGGTTTAATGACATTTTTCATTTCAGGGTGTTGTCTAATGAAAAATATCGAGAGGAAAGTCGAATAGACGTCGTCGTTCATGTGGTTTACGTTTAGGGAAATCTTCAAGTGTTCAGGAATATCCAGATCTGCCCCAATCTCGGGGAATCTCTCCTTCCATTTGTGTCGTGTTTCAGTGTCTAAACGTCCTCGAACTATCAGAGTCCGAATCCGAATCGCCTCCAGTCGATTCAGTGCCGCAACTTGAATCCGTCCCACTGAGTTCGGACCGAAGCGGGGTTGGATTGCCTTTTTAAAGGGCTTAGTCATCGCGAATGCGCCTATACGTGCGCTCTTCCGTTCGCACTGAATCGCATACAGAGTTCGGCCTTGCAACCGCTCATCTAGATAGAGAGACTCATGAAACGGACTGAACCTTCTCTAATCGCTTTTACTTCCAGGTCGGTCATATGTTCCAGTTCGGAGGTTTTCCAGGTGTGACGATTGCTGGCAACAATTGACTGTGTTCAAAAGCGTGTTTTCGTTTCATATGCTGGCCCAGACTTTGCTTATTTGGCCAACCAAAACCGCATACTGTAAAGACGAGTTCAGTACCAAACGGAGAACGAGGTGTAACGTTTGCGCTGGTATCTCTTGAATAATTCGCGCTCGTGTCGAGGTTAGAGGTATACGCTATAGAGTTATGCTTCTTAAAGCATTTAGAGTAGTGGGATGTAATTGAAGGCAAGAGGTCATACGAGGCCCCACATAAATTACAAGAAAATAAAATCCTCTTGAAGCTATGCTCTTCAAGTGGGATATTACCGCAGGGCGGTGTTTTAAAGTTAGAATGTCGCAAAAAGCGCATTCCAGGTTAAACAAAAAATAGAGTTTATAATCGCCGTGCCTACCAGAAGGTAGATAATTTGACGTAGTGGTACGGTAATTTTCTGCACCCGTGTTCGTGTGAAACCTCACAAAGAGGACGTTTTAAGCCGGTGAAACCGGAATACGCCGCAAGCCGCAATTGACGCCCAAAAAATATCGAACGCCAATTGACCGCCCAGGTATTAGCACAACGCTGACTCTCTAGCCTTGTCCCAACTCTCGCCACGAGAAGGCTAACTAGTTCGGGTTTTAAGAGAGTCATTGTTACTCCCGCCGTTTACCCGCGCTTGGTTTAATTTCTTCACTTTGACATTCAGAGCACTGGGCAGAAATCACATTTGGGCAACACCGATCAACGGCCATCTCAATGTTTGTTTTAATTAGACAGTCGGATTCCCCTGGTCCGTGCCAAATCTGAGTTGGCTCTTAGTTGCCCACCGAAACAGTCGCGCCAGGCACGAGACCCAGCACGCCGCGCAGCTGAAATATTCCACGGGAAGGCCCCGACGCTGTCCCGGGCCCAACCAAACCGTCGCCGGTCGGTCTTCCCCAGTCTTGTTGCAGAGCCACACCCGCTTCGGACCTCAGCCCGATCGGCCCAGCCCTCAGAGCCAATCCTTGTCCCGAAGTTACGGATAGGTTTTGTCGACTTCACTTACCTACATTTTTCTATCGACGACAAGAGGCTGTTCACCTTGGAGACCAGCTGCGGGTATGGGTACGGTCAGGCACGAAAATCACTTCCTCTCACTCGGATTTTCAAGGGCCGACGGGAGTGCTCCGGACACCGCAAGAGGCGGGGTGCTTTAAGGAAACCCCATCCCTATCTCCGGAGAAGCCGATTCCAGGGAGTCGAATCCTTACAAAGGAAAGACAACTCTTCCCGGGACTCCCGTCGACGTCTCCGAGCTCGGTTGCGATACCGCAATGTACCCCCGAAGGGGACGATCTCCGTGTCCGGGTTCGGGAATATTAACCCGAATCCCTTTCAGTCACCAGCGGGACTTGCGAATGAGAGGTCCCGCCTCGGAACGGATTTCTCCTATCCCTTAGGACCGACTGACCCATGTTCAACTGTTGTTCACATGGAACCCTTCTCCACCTCAGTCCTCAAGGTTCTCACTTGAGTATTTGCTACTACCACCAAGATCTGCACCAGAGGCGGCTCCAGGCGAGCTTACGCTCGGCACCTTCGACGCGCGCCTCTGCGCCCCTCCTACTCACCGCGGCTTAAAACACCATGGTTTATTCGGCCGCGGCGCCATCCATTTTCAGGGCTAGTTGCTTCGGCAGGTGAGTTGTTACACACTCCTTAGCGGATTCTGACTTCCATGGCCACCGTCCTGCTGTCTATAACAACCAACACCTTTCATGGGATCTCATGAGCGTCTCGTATCGGGCCCCTTAACCCGGCGTTTGTATCATCCCACAGTGCCAGTTCTGCTTACCAAAATTGGCCCACTTGGCACTCGCATCCAAGTTGCCGTCCGGGCTTCAGTCGAGCAAACCTGACTTCTCACCCATTTAAAGTTTGAGAATAGGTCGAGGTCTTTTCGACCCCAAGGCCTCTAATCATTCCCTTTACCGGATGAGACTGCATTCTCCGAGTGCCAGCTATCCTGAGGGAAACTTCGGAGGGAACAAGCTTAGGGCTTAGGTCAATTGGGTCTCTTCCTCTGGTGGGTCGTGCCTGAGTATATAAGGGTTACAGCCCTGGCCTTAGGTTTAAGTTCCCCTTGATGGGCTCGGTGGTGGGTGGGGAGTTTCCCTTACGAAAAAATTTATAACTTAACTATGGACTTTTCTAAAAACTCGCCCAATCCAGATGGATTAACTTCTGGAAAATCAAATAATAATACCCTTAACTTCTGGAAAATCAAATAATAATACCCTTAACCTCTGGAAAATCAAATAATAATACCCTTGACGATGAAATTGCTAATTCTTCTTTTGATAGTTCAGGTGTTCTCTCTCCTGTCGGAACAAAAAAGCGAAAGTTAGATTTTAGTGAACAGGGTCGTCAGGAGGCCTCAGGCGCAGAGAAGTATAGTAACCTAGTTTACGATTCGACGAGTAGACTGCATACCATAATCACCAACACCGAAAATAAAAAAGATATCCCCAAAGCTATAGGGGGACTATGCTTACCATTTTCGAGGAATTTTATAATGCATTCCAGGCGCAGATCTTAGAAATGGTGCAGTTAGAGGGTCAGGTAGCACTCCTTAGAGGGATCACGTGTACGTCTGAGTGAGACCTGAAACTATTAAAGAATATATTAGTATACCTGATATTCCAGATTTGGGGTTGGAAGGTAATTCTCAGGGTCACACTGGTAAAGGTTTTAAGTTAGTTACCAAACTTAAACGCCCTATCTTAGTACCCCGACTACCTCTCGCAATAAGGCAGGTGAAATGGTTCATTGTAATAACATGGTGGACAACTCAGGAAACATTAGTAATAACAAGATGGCCCAAGGGCTGGGCCTTAATAGTAATTTTACACTATTTCTGAAACACAATCGTGTATCCCTTTAATTTCTAACAACGTCACATTTCAAATAATATTAATGAAACTAAATTGTGCACCCCACTAAAGTATAATTTTTAAAAACCATACGAATCAAATAATGTATTTAAACAAAATCCTGGATCCCCTAAACCAGAAATAACTATGACCGTAAAGCGTCCCCATTTATTTTACGAAACCTAACCTAACCATCCAGCATAATCTCTGATGTATCACGCGCACAAAGTGCGGTAGTGCACGAAAATTATCATCTTGTTTCCCTTCACTCAAAAAAGCCCGCGAGATTTAAACTACCTTTCTTTCCTCTCTCTCCGAGCGGGATGCCCCCTCTCCCTCTTCCCCCTCTCACTAATATACCAGGCAGGCAGTTCTCTCTCTACGCGGAGCTTCGTATCGCCACCGCGTACGCTAGCGATCTCTCTCTCTCATCGTAAGCGTACGTTTCGCGGACGCGACCGGTTTCCCTCTCTTATCGTAAGCGTTCGTTTCGCGGACGCGTCCGGCACAGGGACAGGGGTTTTTGGTGCCGTTTCTTAAATTTTACCGGAATTAAAATTCCGTGTAAAATTAAAAATGGGGTTAACAATAGCAGTAGATGTAAGGAAAAACATAACGAAAACGGTAATAAGGAGAAATATAACACTAACAAAGGTCTAAACCCTAATAGCAAAAATAACAATGGGAATCTAAAACCGAAGGGAAATATAAAGTAAGTGGATCATACCCTAATAATTTACCCGAAGGATCTGTCAGGTAGTTCTACTAACCAGGGGAGTGAGGTACCTGTGGATACAATGAGTTCGATTAGTGAGGGGAATGAGTTATCTATGGATACGAGTTCTACTCAAAAGCGGAATGAGGTACCCGAGATACAATGAGTTCGGCAGATGTTATTAAGCTATTGAAGGAAAATATTAACCCAGGCAGTCTAGGGATCGTTGCCAAAAGTCTTAGACCAGGAAAAAGAAACGGCGTTATTTTCCATTTAGAAACATCTAGTGACCTAGAAAAGTTTAAGGCTAATCTAGAGAGTTCTAGACTAGAGTTCTAGAAAATTAGTGGTCTTAGTAAATTCAGTCCTATAATTATTGTTAAGGATGTTTGCAACGAGTTACTGGAGAAGGATCTAATTGAGCGATCGTTAGTCAGAGTAATGGTACGGTGGTATCCACGGATATTCAGCTCCTTTGTAACTTCGTTTCACGTAACCGCAACACTAATTTTGTGTTAGAGATAGATCCATCAAAATTCAAGACTCTGATTGATATGGGTAAGGTCAAGCTCGGATGGGAGATCGCGGTAACCAAAGATTTTTCTAGAATTCCCCGTTGTTATATGTGTTGTGGTATAGGCCATACATCCAATAAGCGTGGTCGCAAGGTACAGTACTGCACTCCATGTGGGGGCGGGAACATATATTTGATAAGTGCAAATCGGAAAAGAGAAACTGTAAGAACTGTTGTGAGAATAACATAACTCGGAAAACTGAATATGTGAGCCATGGGGCCCTCAATATACATTGTCAGAGCTATGCGTTCGCATTAAATTAAAGAAAGACTCGGGATAATTATGGATAGGTGTCATCCCCCTCTCCCTTTTCGGTCAAATAATAATTTAGGCTTGGTGCCCCTTAGGAATCTTCAGATTAATCTCAATTGATCGATGGCTGCGACTGCTCAGCTGAGACAGCAGATTCTCGCTCTATCAATTGATTTGGTTTTGGTTCAGGAACCATACATTTTGGATGGTAAGCTTTGGTTTTCTTTAAGTACCCGTGCTACATCTGCTTTAGGTAGGCCGGAGGCTGCAATTAATTGTATTAGCGCAGATATAGATGTTATTGCGTTAAGGTTAACAGAGATCTATGTTGTAGTTAATTTAAAATTCCAGGAAAAATAATTTGTTATGGTTTCTCTGTACGCTCCCCCTCGCAAGATATTATTCCAATCCTGGCAGAACTAAATCTGGGAGCACCGCAGTGCTCCAAGCCAAGTCGAGCACTCACTCGCTCACTCACCGATCATCTAAATTCTAAGGCACTTCTAGGGAAGATAGAAACTTAAAATTTATGATCTAGTTTATATTTATTTTATTATGCAAAGAAAAATTAAAAAATCGTGAAATTTTTATAAAATTGTTATTAAGTTCTTGATTTTAAAACTAGATGGCGCTGCCGTCTTTTCAACAAAAATAGTGAAGAGATATTGACGTCACTCCTTGGCTTAGTGAACGGTTCAATAGGTTTAGTTTAAGGTGTAAAAGTTGATTCTGAAGATGCAAATAAAATTCAAAATATACAAATTAAATTTAATAACGAACATCTTTACGAGCTAGGTCCAGTCAAAACTAAATTCAAAATTATTCCAAGGGCTTATGTTCTTCGCCAACAATTTCCGATTTGTATAGCCTGAGCACTATAATCTTCAGATGCCACTACACACCCGCACAGTGGGAACCCTAACCACTATACACACCTTGAAAGAATCACATCTTCCACCGCCTCTACCACCCCCATCGTAGACATACACCATACGCTAAAAACGGCGGGCTTCCAACAAAAAGAAGTGAGATCCTATCAAAAACATTAACATGTAGAAAAATGGGCCAAGCCTCGCTTTGTGCTCTCTCCGCCGTAAATCGTTCTGATATCCCATGCAGAGCCAAGTCTGTCATTTTCTTTTCATTCAATCGCCAATTGAACAATTATGTTATAAATTATGTCCTTTTCCTAATTAATAACCAATATTCTTAGACTCTATCATTATTATACATCTTGGTTCGTATCAAAAATATCGTGACTTGGCAATCGCAGGTAATTACATTATAAAATTCTGCATAGGGCTTAGCCTAATTCACCTTATAAACTTGCATAGGGTTATGAATAACTCAACTTATAAACTTGTATATTGGGTTATGCCTAACTCACCATATAGCGTTATGCCTGACTCATCTTATAAACTTAAACATATCCCCTAGACCATAAACGATTTGGTGAATATCCCCTCGACTCCCTTTTATTATTACGTACCTGCACTCTTAAAAATAAGCGAGCAAATTTGAACGTTTAAGCGTGCAGAGCGCTGCCACTGTGACAGTACGCTTTTTCATTCAATTTTGAACGTTTTTACAGCGTTTTTGGTAAACGTTAAATATGGCCGTGTAAAATATAGCGTTTTTGCGTTCATTTCAGGACGTTTTGCCATTCATATTAGATCGTTTTGTCATTCATATTAGATCGTCATTCATATTAGATCGGTCTGGCGTTCATATTAGATCGTTTTTTCGTTCATAATATATAGGTTTGGACGAGGAGCTTTAAATAATTCTATTTAATTAATATAAAACGTTTCTATTGCTTAAAGGCTTAATGGAATAAAATAAATTTTCGGTTACAATATTTTTATTCATTGTCATGACACAGAAAAATTAAAGCTTCGCGATTAAATTTATTAAGCCATTAACTTGTTTTTGGCATTGATTACTGGAATCGATACCTTACTACCATCGTCGATTTTGAAAACAATTTTTTTCCAAATATTCCAAAGTTTTTGTTAGGCCTTTCGGATATTCCATTTGAAATGTATAATAGGCCGAAAATAGTGACACAAGGGCCATTTTTATGGAATCAACTTCAAATGATTCACATTCAATAAGCAATTCAAAAGTGGATGAAAATGCATCACTGTCATGGAAGACCAACGTTGGCGTGATTTGGTTTGGCTCCTAAAATAGGTTATCAGTGTTATTTTGATTATTAGATTTTTTTTAAATTATAATCAACTCACATTAAAAGAATACAAACGTTCCACCTTCTCGTTGAAAACTGATGACAGGAGAAGGAGACAAGCATATAATTGTCTTTCTAAAATAAGATGTGTCTATAATTTAGTACATAATATTTGGGCAATAATTTTAATAATTTGTAATTACCTTCCAAAACATCGTGCTTAGAGTTTCTTCACCTTCTTTTAACAAAGCCTGCATCTTTTTGGTCAATGGCTTTTTATTTATTTTAGTCTGTTCTATTATATATTTTGTAATAGGCTTTATCTGATGACACAAAAACCTTTTCCGATGACGGTCGAATGTTTTGAATTCGGTTTAGTTCCTTTACCAACTGTAACAAAATTAAATTGATTATATTATTTGTGATTAACGATTAAGTTTGGTCATCTTTCCTGTACGTCGGTGTGACCCGAAAGCCGCCCCGATGGATATATAGTGTATTTATTGCAACTACGAGGCCTCAAAAGAGTCCTGTATTGTTATTTTTCGTCACTACCTCCATGTGCCGGGAGTGGATAATTTACGCGCCTGCTGCCTTCCTTGGATGTGCTTTCGTAGCCTACCATCGAAAGTTGATAAGGCAGACATTTGAAAGAAACATCGCCGATACGAGATCGTGCGATTTGCCCAAAGTTATCCAGAGCTGCCATGGTAAGCGGGCCGAAGCAACAAGTTTCTCTGGCAAAGGCGCTGTGATTGGCCCATTTGTATCACAAACCTTGAAACTATTTTCCCGGAAAGAAAATATGACTTTCGTTTTGCCTACCTCCACCCACCCTATAGGCCGCCGATCCCTTTACGACTCTTTAACCGCAGGCCAATATTGTAAATTACCCGTAAAATCAGTTATCGGAAATACGCTGCAACGATTTTTGATTGAGTTTACCATGGCAAGTCAAAAGTAACGAAAAACTAATTTAAATTTCCGCACTAATAATAATAAAATTCAACCTCTTTTGAAACCTTACAAGAGCAATTGCAACTAAAAATCGTTCTTCAATTCTTAATACTTGAAAAAAGTAATCAGTCTTCTTGAAATGTAAACTACATGTGATTTGAAATATGTTTTCCAATTTTTAGGACGCGTTGCCACTGTTTACGCAACGTGAGTTCTTTTGGGAAATTATGCATACTTAACCCCGGGATATTTAGTTTTAATCTAGAATTACACTGTGGGTCACAGCAATACTTTTTGCTAGGCGCCACGTAATGATTCATATGAAAACTTAAGCCTAACGAAATATACAATACCAATGTGTATATATACTGTTTAATACATTCGCTACACGCAAGACAGGCTATACAGCTTCGCCTTCGTAGATAAACAATACTCCTTTAGAGCAGTTTCCAAAACTACTTCTAGGTGTCGCGTCACTCTATCGCGATAGCCAATAGAATTTCGACAACGCCATTTTATCCCTAATTTTAAAACTTGACACAGTGACACTGTGATTGAAAATAAGTTCAAGTAGACAATTTAATATGTCATAATTTTCAATTATTTTTAACCTTCGGCGTATAAAAAGAATTTACAAAACTTAATTTTGTTCCCGAGTTTAAAAATACTTGGGAAGTAATGACTTTAAATTTTTTTTAAAAAAATTATTTTTCCTTTATTGATCTAGGCTTAGCAAAATGGAGAAAATGTTTAACATCACAGGGTGCAGTGTCACCATAAATAATTTAGTAGGTAGCGGGGGACGAGGACGTGGTGCAGGGCGAGGTGGTACGGGGGCAAAGCGCCCCGGTGTAAAAATTTGTTACAATTGCAGAAAGGCTTATATATTGCTTGGTTTTTGTTTTTTTTTCAAAAAAAGAGAGATAAATAGACTATCGTTTTAAATGCTGTTTGTTCACAGAATTTAAGGGTTTGCTCTGTTATAGCTTAATAAATTTGCCTTAGTTTTGTGAGAAAATGAAGCTCGAAAAGTACTTCGATCGAGCTTATGACTATGGAAGTACTATGTTAATATAGTAAGTAGTAAATACTTTTAGGAACCAGCTTGCGGGAGGCGAAAAGATAGTGTGACACGCTTGGCAGCATAAGCTACCCACAGGCTGGTTCATTCAAGATAAAGAAAAGTGGATTTTTTTACTGTTATTTACCTATTTTATGGTTGTTTAATACGTTTCAAGGAAAGGAGCAACGCAAGTAAGTGATTGGAACGTGAAATGAGGCACCATCCCTTAGCGGAGGTATTCGGTCATTCATGTTCCATGATCTAGAGAGTTGTGCGTCTTATCCAAATATGATGGCCTACTCGTAACGGGTCATGAAAGACTGATTCTTTATATTATCTATTCCATGACTGTCACATCCAGCTTCCCTTGTCACCATGAACTCACGTATTTTAGAATCAAAACACCAGCAACGAAATAAATTTTTCTACAGATTGATAAACAACTATTTAAATAATGTTCGACTGGCAAATAATGTTGTAGACATGCCTAAAAATAAAATAAAATATAAATATTCATAAGCCTTCTTTATTATAGATTTCTGGTATTTACACTTTAATCATTGACACTGACAATGGTGAATTTTCTAGGGTTGGAAATTTTTCAAGGATCTTTACCATGTTTAAGTGTTGTAATCCACCCATATATTAAGGTATATACACTATTATTAGTCGAGCCTGCCTTACCTTAAGGTGTCCCTTTAATGTAACAGGCTGGCTTAATAGTCGCAACTCTATCTTGAAGTTGATTATCTTTCCTGTAAAAACTACCAATGAGTATGTTGTTTGAGACGATACAAATATGAGGCCAGTTCTTTGAAGGTATGCATAAGATAAACAGATCTAACAGCCAATTTATACTATGGTAATAAAGTATTACATATAGGAATTAACGGAGCGAAACCAATGTCGACACTGCATGATGACCTGTTACTCAAAAAACGTCTAGTAATATTATTTAAATTAAACTGAGTTTATTTTAACTTTATCACGCAGGTTTCTCGATGTAAATTAGTTCCTTATTTTTAATATATATAAGACAATTTTATATGACGACTACTTAATGTATATTTATGGTATTATTAGGCAATTAACTGTCGTAGGCAAATTTATACGTCTGTTGAAATGGTATTAGGGTGAAGGAGGACTGGCATTCAGGTGCCATGAATAGAGATAGATATGTTCTTAAGCATTATTTTGAATAAATGATCATTTTAAGTTTGTATTAAAATTCATTTCAAATACAACTCATTGAAATTGTGTATTCAACCTAAAATCCTAAATATTAAAAATGGTTTTATATTGATATCTTTGCTGCAGTTTTAAAATTAAGATTTCCAGTATAAAAATTTACAATTGTACATTTTAATATGTCACGAGGCAATATTTAAATCTCAAAATATTTGGTATAACTATCATTTTGTATGTTCTACTCTAAAAACGTGTTTCAATTTAAACTTTATTATTGATTTATTAGCTATTGCCACTTTAACGGCGTTTCTTCTGACCTTTAACGTTAAACCACAGTTAATCATAGTAAAATATGTTATCTCCTGCGCATAATTTAACGAAGATTCGTTAAGAAAATGTGCTGACCTAGGGACTAGTAAGCCTATTGATTTTTCAATGGCGATATTTTCATCTGACATTGCCTGCTTTTTTGATCAAAGGGATCCGTCACTAAATTCACGTTTAGCTCATTGTATTTAAGGGTAGTTGCTATGCACAAATGAATTGAGAAAATAAAAACAACGGTAACATTTGAATGGATTAGAAATGGGGAGTCAACATAGTCTTGTGTATTTCTCCAACAGTTCCATTAAAACTTGGACATTTGGCAACTATATATATACTTCTCCTAGGTCGTGCTTGACAGTCGATGAAGTTATAAAACTAAGTTCTCCATGTATTGGTAGCCTGCATTTACTAAAATAAATAAAGGTCAAAAATATAATACTTTACAGCAATTGAGTATGTTGGCAGTGGACCCAACTAATTATGAATGAGAGAGAGAGTAAAGTTTCATTTTAATCATGTCAAATGCGCTCGCCAGGCCCAATTACGAAACTCTGACCAATAACATTAATTGAGGTTGATAAATGATAGTATTGAATTTAATAATTTATAAGAAAATGTAATTAAATTTCACATACCAAAAACCAACACAAACATTTACAATTCAATACCCTAATAAAGAGCTTTTCCAATGTCATGTAAATGTGATAAAGCACAGTATACAAATTCTCTAAGCCCGCGGAAAACATATATGGTTAAGTTAAGGTTCATAAACTAGATGGCGTAAAGCACTAAAATATTTAATGTAAAGGTTATTGCACTTAGCTTGCACCCACAGTTCAGTGTTCACGAAAATAAAACTGAACTGAACCAGATAATTTTTTCTTCCTAATATCAACATCCAATCACAACCATTAAGTTAAGTCTGCTCTTAACCACCATCGCCAATGAAAAGTTTTAAGCTTTATTCGGACTGACCAGTGAGCGAGCTTAGGAGATGTAGGAGGAGATTCCTTTGGCAACTGAATCCGGCCACTGGTCTTAATATAAGCACAATAATACAGTCAAATTTTTTATTGGGATAACGCCACAAGGGTCCATTAATTTTATTTCTAAGGGATGGGGTGGACGTGTGAGTGATCAAATGCTAACTATTAACTCTGGTATTCTTGAAAAACTTTTACCGGGGACGTAATTCTAGCTGATAGAGGATTTGACATAGCTGAAGAGGTTGGTTTTTACTATGCATCACTTAAAATCCCAGCGTTTATAAAAAGTAAAACTCAACTAGACCCATAGGATGTAAAATAAACTTGAAAATTAGCTAATGTGAGGATCCACGTTGAGAGAGTGATTGGTTGCATGAGACAGAAGTTTACAATTTTACATAGAAAAATCCCAATTGAGTTATTGGACAGTGTCCCAGAGGAAGAAATTTCAACAGAAGACAAAATAGCCATTGTAGCGTGCTCGTTAAAAAATCTCTGCTCATCCGTAGTTCCACTGGATTAATTAAAAATTTAACCATTTTAATTGTTACAGATAAAAATGAATAAAAACTTGTAATATTTTTTGAGATTTTAATAACTTTATCATTTATTTTTCTATAAGTTCCTATTGTTCCTTTTGCTACAATCTGGATAAAACCATTTTCCACTTTTGATAACGTTGATTTTCAAACATGCTGCAATGAACCACTGTATTAGACAATCAACCCTATCACACCCAATCATAAGTTCATGGCCTCATCTTTCTTAGTGTAACACCATAATTTTGGGTCGGTTTTTTTTGTCTCTTATTTGGAGATAAATCCATTAGAGGAATGCGTCTGGTCTCCTTCTTCGAAGCCTTACGTGGTGGTCTCTTCAAAGATGTCTGTGGCTGATTAAATCTTTTCGTCTTCGTAGGTGATTTAGCTAGCTCCGTTGCGGCTTAATTCAAATTTTGGGGCTGCAACTTCTTAGCAGGCGATTTGGGTAGTTGGTACCGTAATGTCAAAGGCGACCTTGGTGGTGGGTTTACTTTAGACGGCGTCTTTAGCTGATGGTTTCCCTTGGAAGGTTAAAGGTGTGATTTGAAAGGGGACAATGGCGGCTGGTGTGATTTGGTAGGGGAGGATGGTGGCTGGTGTCCCTTGGTAGGGGAGGTAGGTGCTTGTCGTGTCTTGGTAGGGGAGGTTGGTGGTTGTTGTCCCTTGGTAGGGCAGATTGGCGGTATTTGTTTCAAAGACGACCTTGGTGACTGCAATCCTTTGGTAGGGGACAATGGTGGTTGTTGTGCCTGGGTAGGAGAGATTGGACGCTGCCGTCCGTTGAAAGTCAAATGCGGTATTTGTTTCAAAAGCGACCTTGGTGGCTGCAATCCCTTGGTATGAGAGCTTGGTGGTTGTTGTCCCTTGGTAGAGCAGATTGGCGGTATTTGTTTCAAAGGCGACCTTGGTGGCTGCAATCCCTTGGTAGGGGACAATGGTGATTGTTGTCCCTTGGTAGGAGAGATTGGACGCTGCCGTCTTAGCCTTAACGCATTGTTCTTTCTAAAATGCCTTGTCAGGATGGATTCTTTCAATGAAATGGTCTACTGGGGTCCAAATATAGAAATCACAGTACAACCGCTCTGTTAAAAATATTTGAGCCTGAACTTGATAATAGTAGGCATAGTCCCTTAGCCTAATTCCGTTGACCGTTTTTTCCAAGCATGATTTTGAGTCAATTGTTGTTGAAGGTTTTTCTTTCAGAGTGTACGGGCATTTAATCTCTACCACACCTTTTCCACAACAATCACACTCTACAAGACCATCTGGAGATGCGCCAAGAAAGGGTACGGAGGAGTTCAAAAACGAACCAGCCCTTTTAAACTTCGTTTTTTTTTGGTGTTTTTTTTTTCTTTGACTCGTCCAAATAAATTTTGGTCATCGTTATTTAATTTTTAATTCCCCCATTTTTTGGCTGGAGTTTCAAATATATGGGTTGCGGGATAACATATTTGGGTTATTAAAGATTAGGATGGTTTTTCAGGCTTAGAGTGGAAGGCTCTTCACAGGCTTGACGCTGTAATCCTTCCAGCTCTGGATTTGCGCCAAAGTTTGTTTTTGGACTGCATCTTGGTATCTAATTCTAACTTCCACTGTTGTTTCTTCCACTGTAAAAGCTAGTTCAATTTTAACACAATAGTCAAAAAGTTCATTCGACGGCAGTATAACATTTGTCTTAGTAAAAAGATCAGTTAAAACTGGGGATAGTTAACCGGCTTTGGTTTAAATTGATCTTGGAAACCAGGGAGAACCGTAAAAAGGCCAGCATTCGGATTTATTTCAAACAGGCTCTGTGTGAAATTGAACCACTTTTCATTGGTTGGCAGTGGCACTTCGTTTTGTTTTTTTATATTTTACTTGGCAGGTGCTGGTGGATTCCCATCTACCATATAGTCAAAATCTTTTTTCCTAGCTTTCGCAGATGACAGATTCAGTTCATGAACTGGAGCATAGGTAACTTTCTTGGTGACTGGCACAGTCCAATAAGCTCTCACCTCAGTTTCCGTCACACTTTCTCGGTGCCGCACTCCACTCTCGATGTAAAAGAGTAAGGCTGCTATGTGAGTGCAACACTCGTCCAGACCTGCCATACAATCACAGTGGCCACATTAAATTGTTCCATCCGCTGACACAATGACCCAAACATGAAGAGCCTTTTCATTTAACCGCTGAGAATACATTACCTGAAGAGAATTGAGGTGTTAACACCCTAGTAACAAGCTTAATTAACTCTCAATAAACTTACTAGGCATTTTATGATCACGTTAGAAGATTTTTCCATTTTCTTAACCTTCACATCCTTAATAAAATCGCAGATGAATTGGTCATAAGCCTCTAAGCTTTTGTAGTTTCTCAGTTCTTCATTAGTGTAAGCTGACACATGGTTAATTACATACAGATACAAATCCGGAAACGAAAGTGGTGGAACAATTTCCGCGCCATCTCCCAAACTATCCTTGTCATGAAGGGCTACAAATTCCATATCAGCTATTTCATAAGGGTTTAATCCGTCACAATGCAGGCTTATCTTATCTGATTATCGATGTTTTGCCGCAACTGGTAAAGTTTCAAAATATTGGGCACCTAACCAAACCGTTCTTGTTTTTTTCTGTTTTATTACATTCGTATTTAGGGCGAACTCGGAACTAGCCACGCGAAAAGCGGTAACCAATATGGCCGCCGATATCAATTGTGTTTTGGTTTCTTTGAGCCAGAGATGGCGCTGTTAACCGTGCCGAATAAGTTGACCAAAGTGTGATGTGCCATAAATTAAAAAAACGACACCTTTGAAAGCACTCTATTGGTTTTATAATCAAGTAGACTGTGAAAACAAGCGCCTAGCGCTAGCGGGAGTAGTGGCTTAAATGGGGAGCCGCGATAAATACGCTGCGTTCAGCAGAGCTCACCAAGCAAAACACCGGATTTTGGTTAGCTTTGAGTGGTCATAGCTTTACTGAAATCATTTCCCCAGTCTTCGGTAATTTAAAAATGACGGTAGCGCAATAAAGCGTGCATGGCACCAAGTCTTCAGAAAAATTGTATTAAAACATATTTACAGGAACATCTTAAACAATTAAATTTAGAAAGACTAACATGTCTCTTAAAATTCTCGCATGATTAACTGGGTTCACGGCAATTAAATATGTCCACATCAGATTCCGCAAGAGCCATTTATAATAATTTCTCCGTGTTTTTTCGCCAAGCTAAGAACCACGCGTTTTACGTAACACGATCCAAAAAACCGACTCTTTTCTTGGTGATCGAGTCGGCGCAGCGCTGAGCAGCGTGACGTCAAAATCGAAAAACAAATTCCCGTTCAATAGGACTTGGCTAACAGCTCTGAGCTCTGCTGAACACGTCCATAATATATAGACAATTAGATAGACTTGTATCAAGAAGAATGATTTAAAACATGCTTAAAACTAGTTTTTTTTTTGAGGTTTTTAATGTTTTTTTCTACTTGTACAAAAGACAATTTAATACAACAAATCGTGTTTTAAACAATAAAAAACCCAACATTTGTTTTTTTTTAAAAACTAAATTTTTGCCAACCCTGTCAGCACGCACTTCGCATTTCACCGGATTACCAGTACCCACTGCGCCTGCCACCGGACCGCCAGCATTCATTCCGCCTGCCACCGGATCGCCAGTATCCATTTCGCCTGCCATCGGATCGCCAGCACACACTTTCGGCACTGCAACATCCGCGCTGCATAGGAGCTTTAGATGGAAAGCCCAAGACAATTTATCCGACTACGAATTCAGGCTCTTTCTATTAAAAAGGGGACTTTAGTTTTACCACTAAGTCAAACGTTTTGTTCCAAACTTTAGGTATATAATTGATAATGTTATAATACCTTAAATTTTGCAAAATGAGTTCCAAGACCATGTGGTGACGAGCGTGGGGAAGTTGTCTCTATTAGGAAAATATAATTGGGGTGGCTTAGTAAAAGCAGATAGCTTTTCAGTTCTGACAGAATAGGAATAATATCCTGCGAGGAGGGAGCGTATAGAGAAACCATTACGAATTATTTTCCCTTGAATTTTAAATTAATTACGATCTAGAGCTCTGTTAGCTTTAGCGCGATAATATCTAAATCTGGGTTAACACAAAGAATTGCAGCCTTTGGCCTACCCAAAGCGGATAAAACACGTGTACTTAAAGAGAGACCACCTATTCTACCTTCTAATATATATGGTTCCTGAACAAAGACTACATCAATAGACTGCACGAGAACCTGCTGTCTTAATTGAGCAGTCGCAGCCTTTGATCTATTAAGATTTATTTGTAGAAATTCGAGGGGCGAAACCTTACAGTTGTTATTAATTACTTGCGTAGGGGGAATGAGTGACCGGTCATCCATAATTAATAAAAACTGTCATTGTAGACAAAAACGGGAAAGTGTAAATTGCCAGAAGTGACAGATATTAAAATTGTCACTTTTGAAGACATGATCATAAAACATCGATTATTTGAAAAAGTTCTTATCTTAGTTTTTTCCACCAAATTTTCATTAAACTCAAAATATTTTTTTACATTATTTACACAAGTATTTTGATCTATATAGTTTTCCAGATAAAAAAATGGTATCTTTTTTAAGGGATACTGGCTTGATACTTGATTTTACTTTTGACTAACATAAGGTTCAAATACTCCAATTTTTATATTTTAAAAATGAAAATATTGCCAAGCACATAACTACAAAAGCCGTTTGACTGTGATGTAGTTATTAATGTGCAAAAGATATTTTGCGAGCTGTACATCACGTTAATTTTGATACTTTTAAAACTTTCAAAATAACGACTACGATTTGTCAAATTTTAACACAGTTTTTTTTTCAAACATTTTTTGACTATTTTATTCTCCCTATAGGACCGAATACTCAAAACTAATTGTAAATTTTTTATGTAAATTAAAATGTGCACGCGTACTACTTTTAAAATGATGCATATGTTTCATGACAAAATATTTCGACTAAAGTAATTTTGGTGAAAAACACTAAGATAAGAACTTTTTCAAATAATCGATGTTTTATGATCATGTCTTAAAAAGTGACAATTTTAATATCTGTTACTTCAGGCAATTCATTTTCTACACTTATCTTTTACACTTTCCCGTCTTTGTCTACAATGACAGTTTTTATTAATATCTGTTACTTCAGTCTTAATATTAATTTAAATTGTTCAGAAACCTTAGGAGAGTAAAAGTATTAGGGCATTGTGCATACATTAGTTAAGACCCGTTTAAAATAACCAACCATCTATTATAAAACTGTCATTCCTGACTGCTTGACTTGACAATGAACTCAAATTGCTTTCCCGTCATTTTCACATGCAAATTCAGAGGGAGCTGTACATAGTTATACCACAAAAAGATTCCGTACACGTGAGCACCAACACATGTCATAAACTTATCAAGTTCAATTACCAGTCATCTGTAATCTGGCTTAATTACCAGTCGTCGGTATTCTAGCTTAAATACCAGTCGTCGGTAATCTAGCTTAATTACCAGTCGTCGGTAATCTAGCTTAATTACCAGTCGTCGGTATTCTAGCTTAAATACCAGTCGTCGGTAATCTCGCTTAATTAGCAGTCGTCGGTAATCTAGCTTAATTACCAGTCGTCGGTAGTCTAGCTTAATTGCCAGTCGTCGGTAATCTAGCTTAATTACCAGTCGTCGGGGGTTACAATGTCGCCGACATGATTCTAAAATAAGCGTCTTTCCGATAATCAAAATTGAATTGAATCACCTCAGGGAAATGCTTCGGGTAAATACCATATTTATTTTGACTAGGGTAGAAAGACATAATGTCAAAATATAAAATACGTTCATTTTTACTTGGATCTGCTTTATAGTATAACTTTAGGGGTTCGCATCGTCCTCCATAAAGCGCTGATCTTGATAAGATAGGGTCACATACTTCGACTGAATTTCAAAATTCTCTAATATCTGAGAGAATAGTAAGCCTCGATACCCGCGGGCAGCGCAGGGGGGATGAATTTTTTCCCCCATGGTTTATACCCGCGAAGGGGGGACGAATTTTTGCCCCCATGCCTCCATCCCCGGAGGGGGGTTGGTGTGTCTCCCCCTCACCTCCTCCACCTGAAGGGTGGAGGTTGTTCTTGAGTGTATGCTCTCTCTTTGCGCTAAGTCCCCTTTTTTTTATTCTGACTTTCACTTTCTCTTTACCCAGCCCGATACCCGCAAGAGCGCTGTGAAGGCTGGAGAGTTTTTTTTCTCTCTCTCTCTTGGTTCCCTGACTTTCACCGTCTCTTTCCCTTTGACCGCCTCTTTATTTTTACGCTTGCGAATGTACTAGCCTAGCGGCGCGAGAGCGCTGTGAAGGAGAGTTTTTTTTCCCTCTCTCTTTTTTTCCTCTTCTCCGTTACATGTGCAAAGCGGGGGAATGCGTGTACAATCATAGCGGCGCGCGTTTTCTCTCCGAATAGCACTGAAATGTTATAGGAATATATCTCTCGGGTTCCTCTTCTCCGTTACGCGTGCAAAGCGGGGGAATGCCTGTACAAGCCTAGGAATTTCTCTCCCAACGTTTTTTTAATTTTACACGGAATTTTAATTCCGGTAATATTTTTTACTTTTGCGATATGTATAAATCAAGAGGCGTTAAATATTTTATCCATGTTTTATTTGTCTATATATAATTTTAAATATTTTATCCATGTTTTATTTGTATATATATATAATTTTAAATATTTTATCCATGTTTTATTTGTATATATATATATAATTTTAAATAGAAAAAAATTGAAAGATTAAAGGCCTGTTTGTAAATGAACATCATTTGCTACAGCTCTGAGGAAACGCTTTTGCCTAAACCGGTCTAGGACTCCCTCATTGGGGGTACCCGCTCTCCCCTTGAAATAGTCGGTGATAGCGGCATTGAGACTAAAAATAGAAAGAAAAGATATTAGGGATCCATCTTTAAAAAAATAATGCTAATTAACTTACGAGCCCGAGCGAGACGTGTTAACGTAAACCGGCATAGGGTTTCCGGGAGTGGGTGTTATGTCAACGAATGGTATGAGTCGAGAACTCAACTCCCGGAAGACAACGTCGTCCTCGCGGAGATCAAAACCATGTCCGAGATTCTCCGCGCGAATCCTCACTAAGTCCTTATGGACATCAGCAAGGATCCTATAAAAAAAATGTTTGAATATAGCCATTAAAGTTTTAAAAAATATAGAGACTTTACCTGAAGAGGCTGCAATCATTTGGCAGATGTTCATTTACTCTCGGCGGGTTATCCTGGGGTTGATGTGGGGGTGGCTGACGCTGTTGCCACTCGTAAAAATTTTGTCTCGGGTCCTCCTCGTCGTCTGTGTACAAAAGAACATCGTCAATATGACTGTACGCCCTAATAAGTTCAAAAGTTAGTCTTTCCACGATTTCAGAAAAAAAACAGTATGCTCACATGATAATGGTGGATGATGTTCTGGCCGAAGCTAAAGCGAGAATGATTTTAGTATTGGGAAACTCTCCGTATATATAGTATGGAGGGGGACCGTTGAAACCCAGACACTCTTTACCCCCCCTTATAATATACAAAAACGGTTTCTTACCTTTGGGGGCTAGGGGCGGGAAATTGAATAGCCCCCCCCCGAGACGCGGATATTTATGTTATCGAAAAAGCCCTAGATCTACCATCTGTTGGGCGAGCACCCCGTAGGCGACTTTGTCGAGGAACAGTTTCGCCCGACGTATGTCGTGCTCGGTTGCTCTCCGAACGGACGCGGCGTCAATCACGCCGTCAGCATCAACCTCCCCTTCGGATTCCCTGTATATTCGGGCTCTCCTTTTAAAAAACTTTAAGATGGCCGTATTGAGACTGTAAAGAAAAAAGAAATTAGAAATGGTCTTAAAAAAGAAAAAAAACTATATAACTTACAAGCCGGAATAACAGTTAGCTATGTTTAAGGGCTGTTCCTCGACTAGGGGTGCCCCCTCTGGGGGTTCTACAGGGAATACTATGAAACCCAACCGGGTTTGACCCAAGGCTTCGATAACATAATTTGTCTCGACCGCGTACACTTGTTCGACGGCCGTGCGTACTTCGTTGTTGGCAAGCCATTCTTCTTCCTCGACCTCCTGATGGATCTGGGCTAAGACCCTGCTCAAATTTTATGGAGGAAATATAGCTACTAAAAAATAGGAGAAAACATGGTATGTTTACCGTTGGATGTTGCAATCCAATGGCGTAGGATCTTCATCATCCTCATCCAATTCCTCATCCAATTCCTCATCAGAATTGGGTTCATTCTCCCATTCCTCCTCCCCTCCCCCCACCACCACCACTTCCTCTAGTTCCGCTAGAGGAAAAGGTTCTTCTTCTAAAGGCTCATCTTGGACAGGTGGGTTTAGAAATTCAAATACCTCATTCCCAAACGGTAAAGGGTTGGGTGCCCTAAATAACAAAAAAACTTATTCTATGGTTTCAGGAGAAAAAACATTATACTCACATGTTGAAAGTTTGGTGCAGGATTTAGTCTTAGTAGTAGTGGTTCGTCAGTGTTTAGGCTGAGAGTGATTTTTGTATTGGGTAAACTGCCGTATTTATAGAACCCATGGAGAAACCGGGGGGTTCTTTTAGTCTCCGACGTTCTTTCTGTATACCCCAATACAAAAACCTTATGATCTTTCCAATATTCAAAAGTTGTTATTGAAGCAAACGAGACCCCAAAATAATAAAAGTCTAGACCCTCTCACAATCCTAAAAAAAACAAGAATTTGACCCAGACTTCAAATGATTTCTAACGATAATAACAACACATTCCTAGCCGATTTCCATGTACCCTAGCTTTCAATACATTAATAAATACAAGTCTAGACGCTGTCACATTCCTAAAAAAAACAAGAATTTGACCCCGAGTTCAAATGATTTCTAACGATAATAATAACACCGATTTCCATGTACCCTAGCCGCATGTCTTTCAATACATTAATAAATACAAGTCTAGACCATCTCACATTCCTAAAAAAAAACCAGAATTTTGACCCCGAGTTCAAATTATTTCTAACGATAATAATAACACCGATTTCCATGTACCCTAGCCGCGTGTCTTTCAATAAATTAATAAATAATACAAGTCTAGACCATCTCACATATCTAAAAAAAAAACAGAATTTTGACCCCGAGTTCAAATTATTTCTAACGATAATAATAACACCGATTTCCATGTACCCTAGCCGCGTGTCTTTCAATAAATTAATAAATATTACAAGTCTAGACGCTGTCACAAAAAAACAGAATTTGACCCCGAGTTCAAATGATTCCTAACGATAATAACACAATCCTAGCCGATTTCTTTGTAGACTAGTTAATGTTGTCCACAATGCTTTAGAAACGTCTTGTTATGGTCCTATAAATATATATGCCTATCCAGATCAAATGACAAAAATTACGTTTTAAAAAATTTATTTCAATACAAATTTACACCAGGCCAAAAAGATTGACCACGCTTATACGTTTCTTTAAATAAGAAGTTTGAGACATTAATATATTAAATATATTATACGATTGAAAATCAAAACTTATTCCGCGTTCCTTTAATCTACTTTCAAAAGCCATTAATATTTTATACGGTGAAACGTACGAGCCAAAATATGATAGTACACTGTCAAAATTAATATGATCTTCAATTTCTTCGAAAGAAAAGAATTCACCGTAATCTATGTGTAATATTTTATATATGGTAATAAGTTCAGCGCAGATCAAATCCCCAAGTAATAAATAGACCTGTTCGTTCGATACAAGCTTTTTCACATGTTCATTAATATATGGCATTAATCGATTTAACTCGCTTGCTTCTGAAGCGTTCAATGTGAAGTCGATACTGTCTCCACCCCTGATATTCGTTTCCAGCTTTAGATTGTTAAAGGTTGCGTGTGCTGATGTCGAAGATTCTATAGGCATTATTCCTCATAACCTCTATAGAATGATTGATAATCAGTCACTTGTGGCTATAGAATGGTTATCCTGGTATGCTCACGAAAACGGCGTAGATATACAGTCTGCGTTTAACGGCTCTGAAGCCAAAGTTTTGAAAATGAATGTGGACGGCCTTTGTGATAAAGATGTTCTAGAGTTTAACGGGTGTTATTTCCATGGTTGCCCCAAATGCTACAAAGTCAACCGTAACCAATCTTTGCAAGGTGATCCTGGTCAAACCTTGAACACCTTGTACGTCAGAACTTTAAAAAAGAAGGAACGAATCGAGAAAGCGGGTTTTAAAGTAATAACGAAGTGGGAATGTAATTGGACTAAAGATAAAACCGATAATCCGGCTATTGGTGTTTTTCTGGAAGCAGAAAACATTAAAGAAAAAGTACGCGAACCTTTAAATCCTCGCGATGCCTTTTTTGGTGGAAGAACGTCGGTACTTAAACTATACCATAAAGTATCCGGCAGCGAGAAAATGCATTACGTTGACGTAACTAGTCTCTATCCTTTCGTCAACAAGAGAAAGAATCTGCCAGTCGGGCACCCAGAAATTTTACTGGATAATATTCCCGACATTTTCACATTCGATGGATTTCTGAAATGCGAAGTTTTACCGCCAATTAGCCTCTTTCACCCTGTTTTGCCAACAAGGTTAAACAATAAATTAGTTTTCACTCTTTGCCGGTAGTGTGCCTTGAAACGTTTCCAAGGAGACTGTCGCCATTCCGACGAAGAGCGAAAACTAATCGGCACTTGGGTGATTGATGAACTTCGTGCCGCTGTAAATCGGGGTTATGTTATCCTAAAAAAGATAGAGGCCTGGAAATACAAGGTGCGACAATATAACCCTGAAACTGGCGAGGCCGGCTTGTTTCAAAAATACGTTGATTCGTTCCTTCTTCATAAGCAGACGGCTAGTGGTTACCCCTCGAATTGCGTTACCCCCGAGGAACGTGACAATTATATTAAAAATTTTAAAATTAGAGAGGGGGTACTTTTAGACCCAGTCAAGATTAAAAGAAACGAAGGGTTGCGTAGCGTAGCAAAACTTGCCCTGAATAGTCTTTGGGGTAAATTCGGGGAAAGAGTGAAACCAACCAAAACGGAAATTATCAAAGAACCCCGCAGACTTTACGAACTCTTAAGTAACCCGGATGTTGAAGTAAAAAGCGTTTTAACCATAAATGAAGAAACGCTGCTAGTCAAATGGGTTCCTACGACTGAGGCCGACGTTGTTTTGAAGCATACCAACGTCTCTATAGCCTGCTATACAACGGCCATGGCCCGTCTTTGTTTATTAGAATATCTGGAAATTGTCGGGGATAAATGCTTTTATTACGATACAGATTCTCTTGTGTACATATCCCCCCTGGGAATACCGCTAATAGAAACTGGTAACTTTCTGGGTGAAATGACCAACGAATTGGAAGGTTATGGTAAAAACGCCTACATTGATACCTTTGTCAGTGGAGGATGCAAAAACTATAGTTATTGGGTAACAGATCCAGACTCTGGCAAAAGGTTCAATACAACCAAAGTCAAAGGGTTTCGTCTTAATGTCTCTAACGAGAAACTAGTCAATCACGAAACTTTAAAAGGATTACTAGGCGTTGATTTAGACAAACCCCTTTTGCCCATAACTGTTCCAATTCCGAGACACATTTCGAGGCTTCCCAATCACACGCTTGTCTCTATAGACACTCACAAAGTTTATAGAGCCACGGTCGATAAAATCCGTATACTAGACAATTTCAAAACAGTCCCCTATGGCTACCAGAACCCAACTTAATTTATTAACTAATTTATTTATTTATTTATTTATTAATTTAAAACTAATTTATTAATTTAAAACTAATTTATTAATTTAAAACTAATTTATTAATTTAACACTAATTTATTAATTTATCACTAATTTAAAACTAATTTATTAATTTAAAACTAATTTATTAATTTAAAACTAATTTATTAATTTAAAACTAATTTATTAATTTAAAACTAATTTAAAACTAATTTATTAATTTATTAACTAATTTATTAATTTATTGACTAATTTATTAATTTATTGACTAATTTATTAATTTATTGACTAATTTATTAATTTATTGACTAATTTATTAATTTATTGACTAATTTATTAATTTATTGACTAATTTATTAATTTATGATATTTACATGTAAAAAAATGAATAAATGTATTTTTTCCTTTAAAAATGATTTTATTTTTTCAACATACACATATTACAGCTTGAAAACAGATTCTCTGAAGGGGGGAGAACATGTCTGGTCGTGTTATTTGCAGACGAGTGACGTAAACAACATTTGTAAAGGGGGGTGAGAGGTTCATAGCAGGGATGGCGAACGGGTCTGGGCACGAATTATCTTTAATCTTGGGGGGATCCATTTGGTTCGAATGTCGTAAACAACTTTGTATACAAAGAACGTCTGCGTGGCTGGCTGACAAGTCTGGGCATGATTGATAGGGGAGAGAATGAGGGTGGGGGGCAGTTCTAGTTATAGGTTTAGTTTGGTGGTATGGGGGGTCGAATGGGGGTCGGCTCTTGATATAGTTTGAGTTTAGTTAAAGTTTAGTTTTTGGTGCGGGGGGAGGGCGAACGGGTCTGGGCATGAATTATTATTTTAGCCGCTAGGGGGGGGGTGTTGTACATGTTGAATTATATAAGCAAACGGAAAAGATCGTTGGGTTTCATAACTAGTATGAACACCGAGGCGAAAAGACGTGAAAGTTTCCATCGCTGGAAGGGTCCGTATACAAACCCCCGAGATCTAGCTAGAGACGGATTTTTTTATTTATATACGTATGGTCACGATACCGTAGAGTGTTATTTTTGTCACGGTATATTAAACGATTGGAAAATTCGGGATTCTGTGCACGAAGAACACAAACGTCATTTTCCTAGTTGTCCCTTCATCCGCGGACTTCCAACAAACAACGTACCGATCGAAGACGACAAGGGTCACGACGTACCACCCACCGCCCGCTCTGATTATATGGAGTTTCGCATTCCAAAGTCTGTCATTCAAAAGGCAATTTTGGATACCTACGTCCAAGAAATTTTCAGCGACCCCAAGAACCGCGAGATGTTGAATACGACATGAATTCGGAAGAAGCCCGTTTAAAAACTTTCCAATCGTGGCCGTCGCTTTACGTTGATGCAGCCGAACTAGCGCGAGACGGGTTTTATTTAGGCCGTAGAGATACCTTCAGATGTTTCTTTTGCCATGGTACTCTTCAAGTATGGACAAACTCGGAATCGGTAAACGATAAACATAGACAATTGTACCCAGACTGTCCATACATTTTCGGGCAACAAACGCTAGTCCACACGGACCATACCTTCAGATGTTTCTTTTGCCACGGCACTCTTCAAGTATGGACAACCTCGGAATCGGTACGCGATAAACATAGACAATTGTACCCTGAATGCCCCTTCATTCTTGGAAAACGGACGCTCAATGTGCCTATCGAAGTAGACGTTACTTCGGAAAAAGATGACTATATCTGTCTTATCAAGAAAAGACGAATTTAAAAGACTCTTACAATGGTGAAAAAAAAAGGTTACTTTTTGCCCTTTTACCGTAATATATAAAATACCTTACGAGGATCGTTTTAACTATTATTATATCGATAAATTGCATTTTAATGAACGCATCCGTAATATTAATACTTTACTAGAAAAAATACTTTATGTAAAAAAAATAAAACATGGATAAAATATTTAACGCCTCTTGATTTATACATATCGCAAAAGTAAAAAAAAATGCCCCGCTTTAAAAAAAAAATTTTACCGGAATTAAAATGCCGTGTAAAATTAAAAAAACGTTGGGAGAGAAATTCCTAGGCTTGTACAGGCATTCCCCCGCTTTGCACGCGTAACGGAGAAGAGGAACCCGAGAGATATATTCCTATAACATTTCAGTGCTATTCGGAGAGAAAACGCGCGTCGCTATGGTTGTACACGCATTCCCCCGCTTTGCACATGTAACGGAGAAGAGGAAAAAAAGAGAGAGGGAAAAAAAACTCTCCTTCACAGCGCTCTCGCGCCGCTAGGCTAGTACATTCGCAAGCGTAAAAATAAAGAGGCGGTCAAAGGGAAAGAGACGGTGAAAGTCAGGGAACCAAGAGAGAGAGAGAAAAAAAACTCTCCAGCCTTCACAGCGCTCTTGCGGGTATCGGGCTGGGTAAAGAGAAAGTGAAAGTCAGAATAAAAAAAGGGGACTTAGCGCAAAGAGAGAGCATACACTCAAGAACAACCTCCACCCTTCAGGTGGAGGAGGTGAGGGGGAGACACACCAACCCCCCTCCGGGGATGGAGGCATGGGGGCAAAAAAATTCGTCCCCCCTTCGCGGGTATAAACCATGGGGGAAAAAATTCATCCCCCCTGCGCTGCCCGCAGGTATCGAGGCTTACTATTCTCTTATCTGAATTTTCAGCCATCAGTTTATCGTAATCACATTCCCACATAGTAATGATCTCAGCCCTAGGATGAAGCTCTTTAATGTATTGTATTCTATCAAGTCCTTTTTCGTAAACAACTTTATTGGTTTCCTTAACTACGCTATTCCCCTCACTTCCTTTGTAACACTTTTTACACGCGTGATATAAACAGCCCATGAATTCTAAAATTATTTCCGGGTCTCTGCAATAACCATCAACTGCATATGGTCCAATTTTCTTTTCTCCTGATGCTGACATTACAGTTTGAATCTCGACCTTTCTTTCCTTACTTACCCATGCCATCCATTTTATGGCTTTCTTGCTCTGGTTACCTGAACCACGGAATCCAGGGTTTGGAACGACACCAAGGGTATTCTTCTGTAAGTATTTTTGAAGATACACCGAAGTACAAGCTCCAGCTATGGTTATCGCACCGCAATTCATTGGGTCTAAACCCGTTACTGTTTTGAAATGGTTACGAAAACAGTCTACACCCTTCTGAAGGACTTGGACATCAGCCACGCAATATTCTTGTAACTCTAACATGGCATTATAAACGGGTTGTTTTGACTTTTCACTATACCTCTTTTCAAAAGCTATGTTATCATATCTTTTCATAAACTCTGGCTGAAAATAAGATTTATCGGGAAATTTTCCACAATAATCTAAATTGTTTTTGTATAAAAAGATATATGGGAAAAACTGCTTGCAGGTTGAACCCAACTGAAATGCCTCCGAAAAAGCCCTTAATGGTATAGCCAGAAAGGAAAAAACTACATATAAATTTTAAATTTTGGTTTTTAACATACATTGCTAGCAGTTTTGCTCCATCGAATATAATTTCTATTTTTGCATAATTATGGATTAACCATTGTAAAATGAAAAACCCGTCATAGGCTCTCATGTTATGAGCAACAATAGTAACATTTTCAAACCTAGGTTTGGTTACTCTACGTCTTTTGTTGTCTCTAGTAAAAACAATTTTTTCGTCTACTTGGGTGAGGTATTGCATAATTTTGTCTACGCAATCTAGTCCTCTAAAAATGTTATAATCGTAAACATTTTCCTCTATTTGCATAGCAGAAACTAGAAGTATTGGAGTATGAAGGGAATTATCTACTATACATTCGGTATCGAAATAACAATAAGTTGTTTCCTTATTCTTTTTAGTAAGGGGTTGGACATAACAAAGCCTAGGCGGGTGTTCAATTTTACATTTTGGGCATACTTTACTACATTTGTGATTTTTTTCTATTTCTTCGCAGCAAATTTTGCATCTTTTTACTTTTTCACAAATTTTATTAGTTCTATGTATTTGGAAGCATTCGGGACCTTTAAAATACCTGTTACAATCTGGACATTTCACGACGTCCAAGGATGGGCTCTCGTGGAATGTCTCAGAGTACCTTTAAATAACCATACCTTTAAATAAAATTAAAATTTCTTGGAACTCAAGCCTTAGAAACAATGACGTTTTAGTTAATTCGAAGTTCTGGCATAGAAGGATTTTTCTTGGAATTATGACTCAACGCAACAATTAACTTTGAAGTCTAATGAGCCTTATATATGCTTTACTATACTTAAACTACCTTTGCAAAAAAATCTAATATCACCTCCGTCATACATTGTATAGATAGTAGTTATTTGGAAAATAGGCCTATAGTTTCACACGGAAAGATCACAGGTAACATTTGGTCGATTGGTAGCGTATTGGCTGCTAAATATGGAATTTGAAAGATCCTGGTTCGATTCAAGTTATCGGTAAGTAACCTTTCAGTCGACCTAATGTTACTTTTGGCAAATATTTTTATCTAATTAACAGTAGGTATTTAAGGGGAAATTTAAAAATTAAGGGCACATACAGCATTCAGTTATTAACTTTTAAACATCTCTTCATATATTTAAAATCAATATGGAATCTCGTTCACCCATGTCTTTGAGATCCATGGCCGTTAGAGCCTTAGTAGTAACAATGGAATTAGTTTTAGCTAATACGGAGCAAACCTTTAATGATATTAAGAAAACAGTTCCACGCCAACTTTGGGGAGTATCTGAACGGGTATTTTGGAAAGCGGCTATTGGTGAGCGAGGGAACCTGGGCCAAGAAGATCTATATCCCGAAGAAATTCCTAATTGGCTTTGGATCATAGAATCAGAAATTGAATTCGAAGTGGATAATCGCTTGACTTTTGCTCAATTTCAAGCTACGCAAAGGAATAGAGTTACCATCCCTTTCTTTTTATTGGATGGGTACCACCACATAGAATATGACTATTTTTTAAAAACATGGAGAAAAGGTGAAAGGAAATGCCAACGTAGAGTTTGCAGAGACTGTTTTGTCTTTTTTAGCGATATGGACGAACCAAATACGAAATATCTAGCGGTAAAAACTCATACAGTAGTGCATCGAGACGACATGATGGTAGAAGTAATTTGGGACGTACAGAAAAGTTTCTGTAGTAATTGTATAAAAAAACCTTTATTTAATATGTATAGTGAGGAAATTGGTTCGCATAATACCGGCTGGCATACTATTAGCAATCTTAGATCTTTTACATTTAGAGACCAAGAAAAGGTAACGCATACTAAAGTGGCTCGTGTATCTTTTTTACATTAAATTTTTTTTCACGGAAATGAATAATATGTATTGTAAATTGTAATATAATAAACTTAAATTCTCAGTCAGCTACATTGTTTTCATTTCTAGAGAAAAGGGTTTTACATCTCGCATTCCTAGCAAAAGGGTTTTACAGCTACCATTTCCAGTTAACAGGATGGTATGACTTTTGTTTCATTAGAAAAGGGTTGGATTTTCTTCCGTTTGAGACAACTAAATAGATGAAGCTCTATACGCATAGGTAATTTAACTGAAGAGGAGGAGGAGGAATTCGTTTATTTTTTTCGTTCATTACCCATTTTTGTCATGTATATTGATCTTATTTTAGTGGCTAACACACTGTCACGTTTATAACTCATAACGAAAGTTCACTTATAGAATATTTTTCTTGAAATTTATTAAAGTGCACATTTCAAAAACTAGGCACCCCAAAACTAATTTAAATATAGCAAAAAATGTTACCTTTCAATGTGAATATATGTATTCCTTATTTAAGTTGATGATCACAAAAAGAAACGTGGTTTTTACGCGAAAATTACAGGCTTCAAACCATTATATCCACACAAATTATATTTTATTTTAAAGGAACTAATCCAATTTTTTTTAAACATAAACGGTCGATAAAATAAAGATTTTAAATTAAGTACGAAATGAATATATAGGAACTTGTATTCAATGTTTTTTGGCGTTTAAGTAACTATATATTATAAATTTTTAAATTTTTGTTTTAATTCTAATAGGGAGAAAGGAATTTTTCAAACCATAATCTCGGTTAATCGCGCTAAAAAAACTTACGTAAATCGAAGAGTTAATTTTCAAGAGAGTTTTTCGAAAGTGTTAACAAACATTTACCGGTAAAAGCCGTACTCTTTTTTTACGTCTTTCGTATTATTCCAAAAAAAAAATTAAAATACCGACTAAGATACGTTTCTACAAGTTTTTTAATGAAATTTTACCAAAAAAAAACCTTTTCTCGGTTTTCCAATAAGGACAACGGCGATAAAAGTCCTACTCCCCCCCAGTAACACGAGTGTTCCGCGTTCGAGTCGGTTCGAAGTAGATTCGTCGGTTTATGGTCTAGTCGGTAGTTACGACTAAAATTCGACTCTTATCCAACTTCAGTTGCCAACTCCGCTTTGCAGTCGGCCGTGTGAACAATAAAATAGAGTTGGCTGATAGTTGTATTTTAAGTCGGTTAATGTAAAGAAGGATTAGGTCGGCTGCTCGACTCCTTACCAACTAACACGCGTTTCTATCAAATAAAAGATAACAATATGGGTCTAGAGGTCGACATATCCGACGGCCTACCGATCACACTGAAAATTTCAGTTTTAGTTGTAATGAAGCTTCTTCCGCGTTTTAGTCGGTTCGAGGTAGTTTATTCGCTTTATGGCCTAGTCACCACTTACGACTAAAGTCCGCCTCTTATCCAACTTCAGATACCAGCTCCGCTTTGAAGTCGGCCGTGAGAACAAACAAATAGAGTTGGCTGATAGTTACATTTTATGTCGGTTGGTGTAAGAAAGGATTAGGTCGGCTGCTCAACTCCTTACCAACTAACATGTGTTTTTATCAAAATAACAACAAGGGACGAGAGTTCGGCATATCCGACTACCTACCGATAATACTAAAGAATAGTTATAATGAAGCTTCTTCCGCGTTTGAGTCGGTGCGAGGTAGATTCGTCGGTTTATGGTCTAGTCGGCACTTACAACTGAAGTCCGACTCTTATCCAACTTCAGTTACTAGCTCCGCTTTGAAAACGGCGGTGAGAACAAACAAATAGAGTTGGCTGATAGTTACATTTTAAGTCGGTTGGTGTAAGGAAGGATTAGGTCGGCTGCTCAACTCCTTACCAACAAACATTGGTTTTTATTAATTTAACAACAAGGGTCGAGAGGTCGGCATATCCGACTACCTACCGTTCAATACTAAACATTTCAAGTTTCGTTATAATGAAGCTTCCGCGTTTGAGTCGGTTCGAGGTAGATTCGTCGGTTTATGGTCTAGTTGGCACTTACAACGGAAATCCGACTTATCCACGTTCAGTTGCTAACTCCGCTTTGCAGTCGGCCTTGAGAACAATAGAATAGAGTAGTCTGATAGTTACATTTTAAGTCGGTTGGTGTAAGGAAGGATTAGGTCGGCTGCTCAACTCCTTACCAACAAACATTGGTTTTTATTAATTTAACAACAAGCGTCGAGAGGTCGGCATATCCGACTACCTACCGATCAATACTAAACATTTCAAGTTTCGTTATAATGAAGCTTCCGCGTTTGAGTCGGTTCGAGGTAGATTCGTCGGTTTATGGTCTAGTTGGCACTTACAACGGAAATCCGACTCTTATTTACGTTCAGTTGCTAACTCCGCTTTGCAGTCGGCCTTGAGAACAATAGAATAGAGTAGTCTGATAGTTACATTTTAAGTCGGTTAATGTAATGAAGGATTATGTTGGCTGCTCGACTCCTTACCAACTAAAATGCGTTTTTATCAAAGTGCACTAGTGTATCAACGGTTAAAGATTATCTTAAACATTAAAATAAATATAAATAATATTATATATTTTCTTCGATAATTATTAACCTTATTGCGCGTTACATCGTTTAAAAAATAACTATTGAACATTCTTGAGAGGCTAGACTAATATTGACGTTTGAAATGAAGCATACGCCCATTGTTGTCTAACTCCAATCGGTACATAAGGTTTCGAATCTTAGTAATGGATAAGAACAGCACAATTGCGCGAACCTTTGGTGGAAAATGCGCCATTGGGAGGCTAGAAGTTTCTTGTAACCCTAGCCGATTGCTAACCTTAACGATGATGAAGGAGTAGAAGCCAGTAAGTTCACACCGGAGTCCATGTGGGATGGACAAAAGACCAGATGAAAGTGGTGTTTGGAAGACAGTAACTACGACCCTTAAAGCCGACCATAAACAATCCATAAAGCCGACCATAAACACTCCATAAAGCCGACCATAAACAATCCATAAAGCCGACCATAAACAATCCATAAAACCGACCATAAACAATCCATAAAGCCGACCATAAACAATCCATAAAGCCGACCGTAAACAATCCATAAAGCCGACCGTAAACAATTCATAAAGCCGACCATAAACAAGCCTTAAAGCCAACCATAAACAATCCATAAACAAGTCGTAAAGCCTACCATAATCAAGTCGTATAGCCGGCCATAAAGCCGACTACAAACAAGCCATAAAGCCGGCCACAAACAAGACATAAAGCCAACCACAAACAAGCTATAAAGCCGACCACAAACAAGCTATAAAGCCGACCACAAACAAGATATAAAGCCGACCACAAACAAGCTATAAAGCCGACCACAAACAAGCCATAAAGCCGACCACAAACAAGCCATAAATCCGATAAATAACAGTCGATAAAGCCGACCGAAGTTAGATTAATAATCCGACCATAACCAGATAACAAAGCCGACTTCTTGTTTGATAAGGTAAGAGCTGGACACGCTTACTTTTTAGAGTCGGTTTAAGTGCTGGCAAAATTTCTATGACCGGAAGTCGGGCCGACGCTTAAACGGATAGGACATTTCGACGGTCGAAATGAAAGTTTACCGACGCTTTTACGTCAGTGTTGGTTGGACCTCGAACCGACTAAGTCGGTCCAACGTCGATTTTGTTACTGGGGGGCCATTTCGAAAAACGGATGGAAAATTTTAAAACCGTATTTTTTCCGAAACGGTAATTTTTTTATATTTTAATCTTCTAACGATTCGAAAAAGTTTCTGAGTTCGATTTCCTTGTCGTAATAAATTTGTAAACTTCCCATCTCGTATTTCTCCATATAAACGCCGTACTCTTCCAAGAGGGTATTGTTACGCGTAAACTGCTCTTCCAGGGCCTATGAACTTGGGTAGACCACGCATTCTAAGTCTTTTCGAACCTTGACGTGAATTTTTTTAACGCGTCCGCGGCACGAATAACGTCGTCGAAATTGCCGAACAGTTCGACGGCACCCGCTTCGGATGTCAATAGCGGCTTTGCAATGACGTTGAAGTTTTTAGCGACCTCATCCAATTTTACGTTATTTTTACCGCAGAGGAAAATGAACTCGTGCTTGACGTAATTGATGACTTTTCTAAGAGTGTCTCTCTCGTCGGGTTTCGGTAGAGGCATTCGCTTCGTATTGCCATCTCGCTCGCGTATCTTAAAAGGGAGCGAAAAATGATTTTGGGAAATGAAAAATTGTTTGGTTTGGTAATACTTACTTTACTACGAACTAATTCTAAGAAAGATGTATTTTAATCCTGAAATTTTGAAAGGAGAGCCCTTTTGTTGGCTTTTTCGAGCAAATGGTTGAATTCTTTACGTGAGAAAATCAATTGATTAAAAATATATACATTTATAAATAGGGTAAAGAGCGAAACGTACCGGCGTTGGAACGATCCATATTTTGTATAAAGTCCGTGGTAAATTTGATTAAAATTTCAAGTTGTTCCTCGAGACATTTCGTGGCGGACTCGACCATCTCGGCGCTTCCGAATAATTTGGCTTCGTCGTCTTCGAAAACCAACTTTACATCATATTTTTCGATTTCTTCGACGGCTAAAAATCTTTGTAGAGATTTCTCTATCTTGACGAATGTTTCTTTGGTAGAAACTATCTGAAATAGTAATTGAATTAGATTTTCAAATTTACGTGAATTGTCCGTACTGTCACTAACCATTTTCGTGAATTCCTTCGTTAAAGGGCTCAAAACTTGTCTGTTTCTGGCCAAATTGTCCAGGGACCCTATACTCTAAAAATCTAAAGCATTTGGATGAGAATCCAAATCTAAACGTTTGGATCGGCTCCATTTGGATAGGGCGCTTAAAACCGTATTCTCTAACCCAAATCCAAATCGACATTTGGATCTCCCGCCAAAATTTAATCCAAACCAAATGTACATCACTTCCTCTTTCATTACGTAATTTTACTTAGTGTTTATTGGTCAATTCTTTTCGGCGTTTAATATGAAAGTAAAATGTTTTTAAGCCTTGAATTTTTGCATGTTAGATTGTAATAATTTTGTACAATTAAGAAACCTCTTAATTTGATAGTTTAAGCTTATTAGGCCTAATTAATATTAATTAGGAAATTAATTTGAATGAAAAATAGGTGGATATCTTTTATTAATTGGGAAATAATGCACTCATTTTACATTTAAATTTTAGAAGTAAACATTTATTATGTGTAAATAAAATTCATAATTAATTTCACTAAGGCAATAAATTAATTACCTACGAGGAATTAGCAAGTGCATATGTTTAATATTAGAATTTAACTCGTTTCAAAACTAATAAAGTTTTGAACCGGTTTTTTTAATATAGTTAGTAAAATTTGTGATTGTCAATTGGTCAATGTTGTATATTAACCAATGGTGTAACCAATTTTTTTTTAAACTCAATCAAACTGAAATATCAATCAATCATCTACTGAACGAGGTATCAACCTACTTTTTTTCAAAAGAAGGTAAATAAGGATTAGATGGCTTGCTGCTTCAAACAAGATTTTTAATCATGAAGGGAATATTTTGTTAATTTTGGTCAAATTTAGATATTCGGTAATCTAGTTGATATGGCTAAAGCACTTTTTGCCCATGCCTATTTTAAACTTTAATCACAGATTTCGCTTACCATTTCACAAGCATAATAAACACTACTGAAAGACGCAAATCTATCTGTGATCGGTACCGGTGACCAATATAACAATTTTCCCAATTAATCGGTTCTAACTTAATTTTCAAATTTCTATTCGTTAATTTGAAATGAATATAAGTAGATATCTCTTTCAGTAGATAAAAAAATTGATAATGGTATTTCAATTAAGCTTAGATATAAACATCGGTTAATTTACGATATGGGCTTATGATGGTAGTCTGTTTATAAGATTAAATCGTTGCTTTAAGTGTCACTAGACAGTATCTACGTCCAAAATTGTGAATTAGTAACTTTATAACATCTCCTCATCACAGGATATACGAGGGTCAATTTCTTATATCATTGACATGTGATAATCTGACGAAGGCTCACTATAGCTCAGTCAACTTTTGGCAAGGCCTAATACCGTTTTGCTTGGCTGCATATCGCCGTCAAATTCCTTTTAAAGCATAGATCATAAAGTATCCACCCTTGATTTTCATTTCGCAACACACACTGGATTCGTAAACCTCGACGCGCACCCCGATTAGAAGCATTAAAATGCAAACGCAACAACACACTGAGCGCATACATTTTTATTAAATAACATTTCTCACTACAGCTGTTATCGGGGCTGACAGACGGCGATAAAGAAAAAGCCTTCGGAGTCTGGCCCCTTAAAGGGGGTAGTTTCGAGGGAACGAAATTCAAATGCAAGGCGCGTCCCTTGAATTCGTAAACATCGACGTTTAACGCAATTATAATATTGAAATCTTATACAATTAAGTTAATTTTAAGAAAACAAAGCACTACTTTCAAATTCTAAACTTTAAAAATACGACGATAAGAGAAGGCGAAGTAACGGGCAACAAGAGGCAAACATTTTTTTAAATAGCAAAAATTAAGGGTAAGCCGAGGCTTAGCGCAATTTCACCGCCTTAAAAAAATGCCAAGTTTAGAAATAGATTGTGGGACGATAAAAAGGCGGAAAATTATGATATTAGGCTTATATTAAAGCTTGAAACCTACTTTATATTATATTTAAAATCCATTCATAAGCAAATCCTCAAAAAATATGAAAATGACCACGAAAAAGAACCCTCTCTCAAATTTTTTCCCCTTAAAAAAATGGCGGCCACAAACGGGGTGAAAATGGGGAAAAGAGCTATCCAAATGACGATTTGGCCGGCCATTTGTCTTGCCAAATGTTTCGATAGGGTTTGAACCAAATGAAAAGGGATTCGAAGTAACAGAATACCGATTAGTGTCATTTGGGGATGAATCGACGCCAAATCCAAATCATTTGGATTAGGAACGATCCAAATGCAGTTAGAGAATAGGGTCCCTGGTCTATGTTGCCGAATATTTGTTTTTGGTCCCACAAATTTTCCACGAAAGTTTTCACGCCGTCAGGGCCCAAAATTTTAACCCTTTGTTCGTCGAGGGGAAACGGAATAGACGTGACTTCTTTTTTCTAAAACGGGGGAGGGGTAAACGATAAAAAACGTTTAAAAAGAGTATAAAAAAAGCGTATATCGACTTACCTGATGAATACGATTTTCAATTGCCGTAACCCTATTTATGACGTCGAGCAAAAACTTTTCAGGGCTGTGACTCGTACGGAGCTAGAGTCCTGATGGTATCCCCATTAAAGGACCCGTTTTCGTTAAAAAACATTAAGCCGTGCGAGTTCTTCTTCAACGAAAGTTTGTAGATAAATTTTAATATCGAAGGCACCCTCAACTATTTCGAGTTTTTCTGGCGTGGGAATTTTCCTTGTGCTCTTCAATTTGCAACCGGTATCCTGAAGAACTATTTTTTACGATTAGTAAAAATTGGTGCAAAATGGAAAATGATATTAGACTGTTTTATTACTTTTCACGGCTTGTCCGCAACTACGGTCGGAATCACCGGTTTTGTCGGTATATACGAGTTTTAAGATACGACGAACTTCTTGTAGCATTTTTTCATTAGAGGTGTCTTTTGAAAGATTCAGTACTACGTGTGGTTCTTCTTGTTCTTTAATGTGGCTTAGTCTAACAAGTTCATCGTTTACAAGTTTTCTATATATAATTGAAATTTAGCGTTAATAGATTAAGCAAAACATAAAAGACGCGAAGTTTTTCACAAAAAACCCTTCGTTCCGAGGGTGCATCAGAAATTTAATTTTTTTTATCGAGGGTCCGGTCGTTGACGACGAAGCGGTGTGTGACGCTTTTGGAACGTTTGTTTCGTTTTTGAACTTGTATGAAGAAAATAAAAAAAGAGCGTTGTAAAAGTATCGTCGAGGATCAAGGTAAAAATACCTCAGGTATAGGTTTTCCATTTCGATTTCTTACCTATTAGCTTCTCAATTTTTGGTTTTAGAAAAAAGATAGTCCGCTTTGAAAGGGAACTGGCGGTACGGCCTGGAAGGACGTTTTCATTCGCCATTGCTTGAAACATTTTAGGTCCTGAAACGAATAACGGAAGAAAAATAATTGGGTCCAAATTCGAGATACCATAATTGAAGAAGGTACCGCGTACCGAAAGGGCTCGTCTCATTTTCTTGATATTGTTTAACGATAAACTCGCAAATTAAATCTTCATCGTCCCTCGAATATTTCTCTCGAGATTTTCTTAATCTCCAAATAAAAATAAAAGAAATTGAGGAAAAAATAACGTAAATACGAAAGTTGGTAACGAGAAACTCCGCGTCATGAAATTAAGCCAATTAGGGAAAACTATATTATAGGGTACACTAGAATACTTCGTCAACTACGGAGATGAGATTGAAATTTGAACGGAATAAAAACTTATAAAAGTGATCGAGCTCTTAAACATAGCATTTACACTTACTTTTCTTCGGAGTTGGCTTTACGGTCACCAGTTTCTCCGTCCGAAGAAGGCGACGATGGTTTTGACCTTTTTTAAAAAATATTGGTTTAGCGTTGTTAAAAGGGAAAAACGAATAGAAGAAAGTGTCTTAAGCTTAACCGATTAAAATACGATCGTTGTTCGTACCTTTTGGATTGTTTGACGCTTTCCGATACGTCGCTGTCTTCGCTGGTAGAATCAATATGGAGCGCGTCATTTTCATCGTCGTCGTTCAAAAGATCGTCGAGACGTTCGGTCGTGATCATCAAATAAGCGGAGGCCCTTTTCTTGTCGTTCGAAAACAATTTCATGGCGTCAATGGCCAGTTTTCGTTCCATAGTGCGCCTAAGAGAAAAGAAAAAAAAAGCTTGATCGACTACGTAGCAAATAAACTTAAATCAACCGCCGTATTCTGCAGGCTTATCTTTCCGCGCCCACTTGGATTCTCGTCGCTCATTGGTCCATAGAGAACTGGATTCTGGCTTTTGATTGGCGGCTTAGGTTTCGAGGCGCAATTGGATTCTGGGCTGAGATTGGATGTTCATGCAAGCAAGGAAAGATAGTGGTTCAGTTCAGTTAGCTTTTCAATTGACACTGAACGTACGGTGTAATGTCAGCATTTTGTGTCGGTTATCGTCAAAGGTCAGTGCAATAACCTTTAACCTCTATTTTTAGGTTCTTTACGCCATCTATTTCGTGAACCTTCAAATAGCAGACTATTTTCCCCAATTCCCACATGTTTAGGGTTAGTGTACTGTATCTCGGTAACATGACTCTGGAATGGAAGTTTATTCAAGTATTTAATGTGTAACGATAGTGTACTTTATGGTAGACGAAGTATAATTTTACATTTTAATAATATAGCTTCACAATCTTTACTAAAATATAGCATTGTAACAGGGGTTAATTCTGGTCGTCAAAAACCTTGTAGCAGAAGTGTTTTATCATTGAAAGGGGCGTGTGTAGCTGAACCATGCAAGGCTATCTAAGATATATTGTGCGCAATACACTGGTTAGGCTTTAGAGAACCCATTTGTCTTTATGAAAGAGAGATTCCAATGCACAGAAATTGAAGACGTAACTGTTCTGATATACCATTCCAGTTCACGGGTAGAATGTGTCATGTCACCAAGTAATAAGCTGAGAAACACGAGCGTAAAAACACTGCTGTAGGTTGAAGAAGCCTAAAACAATAGATTTTCGGTTATAATTCCCGGGTTTAATCTTGGCATTTCTAATTTCTGTTAGTCCTGGATGAGTACTAATTGTTGGTATCGAGTACCTCGATCGAATATCAATACAGGTACTTGTACCAATAATAAGTGATACATATCGTGAAGATTACCAATTACATGAATGACATTCGACATATAAATGCTCGAACGAAAGGACACCATTAAGACTTCACCATGTTTCGATAGTGTCGCACACTCTATGGTATAACGTTGAATGAAAGGTATCTTATTGAATGCGTTCAACTTATTTTGGCTTTTCAACTAACGATTTAACTGACGATGTAGCTTCTCCAGTTTCACATATAAAGACGACACACTTCTATATTAGGCAAACTTACACTCTACTATCACTTAAATCTAAGATTTGCCTAAATGGTAAGTTAGGCAAACGAAAAAGTCGAAACAGGAAACTTCTTGTAATATGTCCGCTTCAATCAGTTTTATTCATACTTTCTACCAAAAATCTAATTTAAAATTATAATTATAATAAATTTATACAGAACGATATTTCAGAACATATTGCTTTATTTTGACCAGTTTATGAAGAAACGTTGTCGCTACTCTCATGACAAGAGAGCAACTTTTTGCCTTTGTCATACAATTGTTTATTTATAACATTTTACATCCAAATGTACCTTGAAACATTGTCTCTTGTCTTTTACACAAGCAGGCTGATGTTACTTCATTTGAGGTGACATTAAGTAGCAGCAAATCCTGTATAAAGATAGTTTACACAAATGGAGCATTTATGAAACTTACACCAGAAGGCCGGGCTGCATGGAGGACAAAAAGAGACGGGTTTCTGTCCTCCTGGTGTAAATGGTATGATTCCTCCACATGTGCAAATCCTGTATATTAAGATCAAAGTTTGAAGCCTTAAAACATTATTACATTTTTGTAATATTTTCTAAATAAAGTGGTAATTACATGGTATTTGATGTTAATTATAACAATTTAAAGTTTGTATTATAGATTGAAGCGTGGACGTCATCAATATTGACTGTAGTAGCCCATTCGTGTGACACTGTCAATTATACTACTGTTTTATTCCAAAACTTTAGCACAACAAAAACTGATTCACATTTATATTGTTAGACACTTCAGTAACCATATTTACCAGTTGAACGTACTGCAACATTTACTTTTAAACCCATCTATCATAATTTTTTTCTTTGACTATATCACGCGTACAGTCAATGGTATATCCCATAGGGGTAGGATTGCCTATGGGGCTGTCATACTTTGAATTGTATATACGGTATGACGTTTTTGTCTCATTACCCTTGAGTGAACCCACTTCAGCATATCAGTAGGATGTTATTATATACTATATTTAATATTCTACATTTAGTGCATTTTGCGAGTCGGATTTTGACGAGTTCCAAGTAACGCGAGATGCCAGTTGTGTATATCAACGACAAATTCAAGAACTTCTGGATAAAGTTAAAGTATTCATTGTGAATTGGATAAAACTGAGCGTTGTTTGCAACTATCTACCCAGCCGTAACCATGGCTTAAGAACTGCCATCGACTACCGCTGGATTTCCACCGACCTCCGGTGGTTTTCATACCGCTTGCGCCTAAAAATAATTATGGCCCCAAGTAAAGATAAGTGCCACAAATGTGAAAAGCCATTTTATGGACAAGAGCACTATATTCCTTGTCGAGAGTGCCTCGGTAGAATTCATGGGAAATGTTTGAATGTTACTCGTGTAGAGAGCCAATCTTTTTGGGACGGACAGGATAGAAAAACTAGCAAACATGTGTGCTCATTGTGCAAATTAAAAAGAAATCAAGACTCGGTGATATCGAGTCCTCTCCCAAGCTCCGTATCTCAGCTGTTGAACATTGATCATAGCACATCGGAGGGTCAGGAACTGGATCTTGCTGCTTCTGTTAAACCTACCACCTTAGAGTTAAAAACAGAAATTGCTAAATTAGTAAGGGAGGAGATGGCAACATTTGACGATAAAATGCAGATGAAGTTTGAGGTTTTATCTAATAATATACATTTAAAGAGTAATCTCGCTGATGGGCACATATCTCTAGTTAATGATAAGCTGGAAACTCTACTGACAAATAGCTGCAAGTGTGACCAAACTAGTATTTTGAGTACCGTTAGGGAGGAGATACTTAAGCTGGAGATAAGTATTGACTCCAAACTTAAGGCCACAACCAGTGAAAATACAAATCTTGACAATCCTGAGGACAAGCTCCTATTTCTAAAAGAGCTAGAAAATATTCTTAAAGACCATAGAGTTGCTGACCAAGTTAATTTAATGCAAACGCTAAAAATATACATGAATATCGAGGGGGTTACTCGGGGCTCCACCTCAATAATTGACGTTATGTGTAAAGCGCTCGAGGAAATGCAAGCAACGATAAACACCATGGCGACCGAGTTAAGGGACTTACGAGTTGAAAATTCTAGACTTACTGACCTCACCTTAGAACTGGCCGACAATCAAAAAGCCCTCAATATAGAAAACATCGCTCCTGATAGATCTCAAACCTGTGTTATGGAGGCATTTCCTACGCTTAACCCCCAGACACCTGCTGCAGGCAGCAATCACCGAAATAATGAGTGGACTATTGCTGGCAAATCCGGAAAACCCGTAAGCCGTCAGAAAAACAAGAAGAAAAACCAAAAAAACTCAAGTAGAAGCGGAAATCTTAACACACAAGTTGCTAGTCGTAATAATACGCCATTAACCGGCACGCTGGAATCTGCACCATTTCTTGCGGTCTTTGCGACTCGCTTTCACACGGACACCAAAGCCTCCGAACTACAAAATTGGTTAAATAGTGTGCATGGCCTCAAATCGATCACCTGCCTGAAAATGAAAGTTAGGCACAACGCGTGTTCCTCATTTTACATCTCAGCTAATAGCTCGGAATTCCCCACCCTATTAAAAGCTAGTGATTGGCCAACCAACATCATAGTTAAGGAATTTCGGGGCAGACTATATAGCTCGCAAGTCTGGCGTGAAGCTGGCGATACTCTAGTTACCGACGTCTCTCCGTGTGCCAACCGGAGTGAAATAAATGGAGTGAGCGAACTGGAAAATAACCCTAAAAATGCCACGATCAATGTGGATCTGCTAGACTCGGGACACTTAGAGCCTCCAAGTTCTAACGATACCAATGTCGTTTAGTGATCCTCTCCAATATTTTACCTCTAACATGAACACAACATTATCCAACTATGAGAAAGAACCATAATAATAGAAAATTAATCATTAAGTACCAGAACGTACGAGGCCTAAGAACCAAGCTGGATCTTCTTCACTCTGGTCTGTTAACAACCAATGCAGATATAATCTGCCTAACAGAGACATGGCTAAGTCCAATATTTTTCGACGTGGATTTTATTCCGGCTAGTTTCTCATGCTTTAGAGCAGACAGACCTCAAACTAATGGTTGTGGAAGGGGTGGAGGGTCATTAATACTTGTAAATGGAACTAATGGGCTTAAACCCATCAGACGTCATGACCTCGAACTTGTAGATGAGTGCGTATGGCTGGAAATTTCGGTAGGAAAAGGACGCAGCTTACTGGTGGGCAACCACTACTTCTCGCCAAGGAGTAAATTAGACACGGTCAAAGAATACCTTGTGGCCGTTTCCCAAAAGCTAATACTGAGAAACAAAGACATATTAATTTTAGGAGACTTCAATCTACCTGGAGTAAACTGGGAACTAGGAGACACCTCTAATTGTACGTCGGCTAGGAAATTAATTGGGTCAGCTGTTATTGAATTCTCCTCAGATCTGGGTCTATCACAAATCAACAATTTATCAAACAATAAAGGCAACGTACTGGATCTAGTTCTTACCGCAAATACTGAAGTGGAAGTCCTGAAGGATGATACGCATCTCGTTCCCATAGACACCTATCATCCGCCTTTAATAATTACACTATTTGGAGAAATTGAAGTGACAAACCGTAAAGTCCATGGTGCAACTACTTACCCACAGTACAATTTCTCAGAGGGGAAATTTCGAGAGTTCTACCTCGAACTACGGAATACTGATTGGACATATTTAGACAAAACAAAAAATGTTGATGACGCAGTTGATTTTCTATCACGGACTATGCGTAAATGTATGGACGCCTATATCCCTAGAAAACTTGCGAAGAAGGGCAGGACCTGCACAAAATATCCCCCGTGGTTCTCTTGCGAGCTTAGAAAAGCACTATCGCGGAAGCACTACTTTCACCGCAAATTTAAAAAACGTAAAAACAATGTTGATCTTGAAAACTTCAAAAACCTACGAAAATTATGCCAGAAGCTGCTTGCACGTGATCGAAAAGACTACGGCGAGAAAATAGTTGCTGACCTCTCTCACAAACCGGCCAAGTTATGGGACTATATGAAACCACGACTAAAACCCAAAGTAGTAGTACAAACCGTCCTAGATAATAATAATATACTAGTCACTGACACACTGGAGGTTGCCAAATTGTTCAAGTCTAAATTTACCGAACCTTTGGTTGCAAATAATATTCAATACAGTCTAAAGGACTACCTATATGATAGCACCGACAGTATGTTCAGTCTGCGAATCTCGGAGGCAATGGTGGGAAAAGCCATAAAGTTACTCAAGCCAAAGAAGTCGGCGGGGATTGACTTCGTCCCTCCTTATGTTATCAAAGGCTGTAGTCAGGTTTTTGCACCAGTGCTTTGTAAAATCTTCAATCTATCCCTGAGCACCGGGACATTCCCCTCGGCATGGAAAACTTCCATCGTCTTGCCTGTTTTTAAAAAGGGATACGCTGGCGATATTAATAATTATAGACCAATATCACTTATCACGATATACTCAAAAGTCTTTGAAATGGTCCTTAATGATGTCCTATACACCTGGTTCAAGCCACTCCTCGCTGACAGTCAACACGGTTTCTGTAAGGGAAGATCGACTGTCACCAACCTGGCTTCCTTTATGGACTTCACAGGTCCAATAGTTGCTACGAGGGGACAAGTCGACGCAATAATGCTAGACTATTCCAAGGCTTTTGACCGAATGGACCACCGTTTATTAATTGCTAAATTAAAGCGGTATGGTCTTGGGGGCTCACTACTTAAACTCCTGGAAAGTTACTTAAGTAACCGACTAAACATCGTTAAAGTTAACGGAACCATAACAAACGTCTCCTACAGATCAAACATAGGCGTCCCTCAAGGGTCGGCGCTAGGACCACTATTATTTACAATCTTTATAAATGACTTACCAAGTTGTTTAAACAAGAAATCTGAGATAGCCACCTACGCAGACGACAATAAACTTTATCGCAGAATTCAAACTGTCGCCGATTGTATGCTACTACAGGAGGACCTTGAGTCTATTAATAACTGGAGTGAGAGAAAGGGACTTCCGTTGAACGCTAAAAAGACTAGTGAAATCACGTATACACGGAAAAATAACTGGATAAGATACGACTGCAAAATAAATGGATCCTCGGCGTCTCGCGAGACATTTGTCGTAGACATGGGGGTCATCTTGGACCAGAAGTTACGCTTTGATCTTCATGTCTCGAGCGTTAAGAGTAACTGCCGAAAGCGCCTCTACGTCATCTTAAAAGTTGCCACAGGCCTGAAGTCCGAAAATGTTTTTAAAAAACTTTATATATCACTAATACGTTCTAAAGTTGAATATGCTTCCCAAATATGGACAGGGTGTAGTAAATATCTCCTACTTACAATAGAACGTATCCAACGGAAGTTTATCCAGCTGCTATATGAGAAGTTTCTTAAAAGTGGGCAGTACGACTATTTAAAAATTTTAAAAGGCCAAAATCTGGCAACCATCAAAAATCGTTTTACCTTTCTAGACTTACGTTTTTTATTGAAACTTATTACAAACCATATTGATTGTAAACAATTGATGGAGAGGGTTAACTTTAAGGTACCGTGTAAGAAATTTCGTAACTCAAGAGTTTTTTAAAATAAGCATTTCAGAAATATCACTTTTAAGCGCCTTGACTCGAATGCAAAATATGGCTAATAAGGAACTCCCATACTTTGATGATCTAAATATATTTGATCCGCATTTACAACATTTTAAACACCAGTATAAAAACGTCAGTGTTTCTTATACAATTAACGATTTATATTAGAATAAGAACTTTGGACCATTGCAATTTCTAATTTTATTTTATTTTATATATATATGTATTCTCTTTTTTTTGTGTTTTTTAATTTTTATCTATAAGTGTAGGGTGAAATAATTTATATAAACAATCCTGTACTACCATAAAAAGTGACTTAGTCATGTTGTAATATAGGATTTCAAAATAAACGCATTCATTCATTCATATTGCATTAATTATATAATTATTATGAGAATTGAATGGCTTTAATAATGGTCAGTTGGCTCATTCGATGCTCATGTTATTTACTAACGACGCAGAACGATAAATGAAGTCACATTAATGATTAAACTTACATAACACCTAAGCCTTGGTTGAAATAATTTTCGATCACGAGCTGAAATAAATAAATAAATAAATTAACGTTTACTTTTATTCAACTATATTGTCACAGATAATTTGCAAATGAAAAATAAAAGCATACCCGTCCAATGCGACGATTTAAGTAAATCGCTCTTCTTCAAATAGGCATCCGTACTTAGCAAAATATTAACCGTACCGGTGTACCCAAGTCGCCTCTAACAATGATGAAGCGTAGTCTGCTACGTTCAGCATCAGAAACTAAAGCAAAAGCGCCGGTGAGTTAACCGGTTGATGACGCTGAACGATTCACCCATCGAAAAACCGTATTTCAAATTTGGTGGACATCCTCAATTCAATTTCGTCTTGAAAGTCGAAACCTAAGCCGCCAATAAGAAGCCAGAATCCAGTTCCTTTACGGACCAATGAGCGACGAGAATCCAAGTGGGCGCGGAAAGCTAAGCCTGCAGAATACGGCGGCCGGTATTTGATAAGGGTGATATATATTTTACCACAATAGGCCTTTCCATCTATCTGCCATATTTCCATCCCCCACGTTTTCCGCCAAAAATTGGAAACTTGTACTCTTCCTATAGCAGGTCTGCCAGACATTGAACGGGGACAGTGCGTCTTATCTATGTAACCGATTTAAGTAACTGAACGAATTGTACCTTATCTCTCTAGCACACCGCCGTAAAAGTTAGGCCTCGATTTTTTAACTGTTGTTGATATTTAACTAGTTATGCTACCATGAATATTTTAAAATCCATTCCCAACATTAGAATAAGGTACACACTTCGGAATTTTCGGGCATGAGCCTGAGGTTAGGAAAAAAACATTGGCAGCCCAGGCCCTAGTCGTCATCATGACCAAAGCAAGGTAACCAAAAACTCTTGGCAACAGAGCTGCCGCACTACAGAGTTTAAGCAACACAAAATAGTAAAACAGTGATAGTCCTTTTTAAAACAAAATAATATGTTCTTTCTGGACTGGTACAGTTTTACTACCCCCATTATAGGAAAGGCCTATACGACGTCAAATAACAACGACAAATTGACGACCGACGTCAATCTGACAGAACGCGGCAGCAGTTTGGCCAAACTAACCCGAAATAGGAACGAAACATTCCGCCGGACTCGCTATGCGAAAAAAAACAGATTCAGACCTATGAACTAACTGGTAGAATCAAAAATCACTCAGCTTAAATTTGTAAATGTAATTAAAAAAACTTGAACGCTAATTATAATAATTACTCTAATCTAATTATAAGGATTTATTATAACAATTAATTAACTTTATCAATTTCAAAACCAATGGGGGATGATAAAGTTGAATATCACGCCACCTAAACGGTCAAACTCTTCCAAAATATCACCAATTAATTTACTCAATCATTCGATTCCTTTAATTGAGGAGATTCATTGTTGAATTTTTGGGAAGCCTTTCGTAGTTTGGGGGCTGAGATATTGAACCCTTTTATCCCATCATTATAAAGAAAATTGACTTTTTGCCGTTATCGTATTAATAATTATAATTAGTGTCGAAGGTGTAATTATTATTAACGGACGAATATGGTTCAAGATTGTAGCGGATCCGCTACATGAACCTTCACCAAAACATAAACAACACACACATTAAATTGTTAAAGAGAAACCCACTTTAGTGTCTTACCGTTCAGGCTCATAATCTTTTGCATAAAGCCTATTGACTCATAGTTTCTCAATAGCCAGATAGGTGGCGTTCTATTGCACTACTTGAAGGCCTGTCCGTTGGATATATAAAGTCAGGGTTGCCATGCAGTTCGGCTGGCAGTTCACATTAGTCTTTAGTAGTTAACAGTTAGTAGTCGTCTAGTTAAGTAGTGGAGTTCGGTAGTTCTCTCCCTTAAACTAACATCTGTTTAAGTGTCAAGTTATCTAGCTTGTATCAAAGCTTGCTCGCGTTTTTGTCCAGTTTGACAAACTCGTTCTTGCCCGAACCTACATCTTAACCAGTTCGCGCCGCGTTATTAGAGACAACACGTAGAACACTTTCATGGCTCTATACAACTTGGTAAGAGAGTAAATCTTTGCTATATAATCGAACCCTATTTACTGGCGCTACTTAAATACTTAAATACAGGGTGTATCTGAAATGGCCGTAGGAGCGAAAGTATTTGGGTTCCTGGGGCCAATATAAGGCGAAACTGTGGTATGACATTTTGTCGTACGCCAACCCATTTGGAAAATACTTCAACCTCAAACTTGCTAGTTTGCATAAATCACAGCATGTTGACTTCGTCTAAAACAGTAGGAATTAAGCTCAAAATAAGGATGATTATTGCAAATTAGTGGTTGCCAGCTAAAACAAAAAAGCCTCATAGCCATAGAGTTTATAGTCAATTTTTAAGGAGTAGAAAGTTGTACAGTTGGTGACTCATAACGAAGATCAATGTAAAACAACATGTTACGATTTAGTGTGTTGAAACAACTGACCGATACTAACGGTAAACTGACAGCGATAAGTAGCGCAAACTAATAAGGAACACCGACATTTTGCTTCATTCTTCAAACAATCGAAAGGTTGCATTTAGTTTAAAGATTAGGTTAATGTTGCAACTTATCGAAATCGGTATTCGTGAATGAATGTTAGTGGGCGAATGTTTGGGATGGGATGTTGGGCAACGCCTGTTAAAACTGAGCAGTAAAATGCTAATCCTAATAAAAATCAACAAATAATGAAGAAACCTAAATGTTGAAAATGAAATAAAATTTGTTATGGTTCAAAGTGACCAAAAAAAGGAACATTCCTTTCTCCAAAAAATTACAGTGAGGGAGTAATGGCGTTTTTCTTGGGGCCTCACCCGAAACTTAACCCGTAACAAATTAAATAAGGATGGTTGAACAAGAAACTGTGAGAGAAATGATTGAAGTATCGTAGCATGCGAACGTTTTATAGGGATTTGCAGACCACCCTAAAACCTAAGACTAATGACGTTTACTAACTGGTAGCAATCTGCCAGCGTTGAGAACGGCAGGAGACCTACATGCAATGCGATATGCAATGTAATGTACCCATAAGGAAATGTATATTCTTACTCCTTAGAATTATTCTATGAAAATTGCCATTAAAAACGGTAAAAAAGGTTCTTCTTTTAAAGGTTCAAAGTGTTTTAAAGCATCTTGCTAATTTATTGGAAACAAGACGTCGCCGGTATATTAGTCTTGTACACAAACCAAAATGAACGCTTTTGCAACCTTTCTTGTTTGAAGAATGAAGCAAAATGTCGGTGTTCCTTATTAGTTTTCGCTACATATCGCTGTCAGTTTACCGTTAGTATCGGTCAGTTGTTGCAACACACTAAATCGTCACATGTTGTTTTACAATGATCTTCGTTATGAGTCACCAACTGTACAACTTTCTACTCCTTATAAATTGACTCTATGGCTTTTTTTCTTTTAGCTGGCAACCACTAATTTGCAATAATCATCCTATCTTGAGCTTAATTCCTACTGTTTTAGACGAAGTCAACATGCTGTAATTTATGCAAACTAGCAAGTTTGAGGTTCAAGTAACTTCCAAATGGGTTGGCGTACGACAAAATGTCATACCACAACTTCGCCTTATATTGGCCCCAGGAACCCAAATACTTTCGCTCCTACGTCCATTTCAGATACACCCTGTATTACTAAAGCATTGTAAATATCATAGTCATTATTTATTATTATTATTATGTACTTATCAATTATTTATTTTGTATGTTAAACGTACCAGAAAGGACCTGGTTATTAAACTGAGATTAAGATAGTAATGCTTGGTCTCATTATTTCAACCTGTTCACCCACTTTTGAAGTGAATCGATTACAGGGGGAAATAATTGGCGGGCTTGCCAGGACCCGACAGCATTTAAGTTGCTTAAAACTTTAACTTTCTGGTTACGTTTCCTTCTAAAAGACTAAGCCTCTGTCTTAACTTGTTAGGACTAGTTTAGCATTGTTACGTATTAAAATGAGGCCTATACGTGCACATACGTCAGATTCTGACTCAGACACGGGTGGTGCTACCGCTAGTAGGGCGGTTAGGCCTAAACATGTTCCGTCTTATTCTACGCGGAGAGATAGAAGAGAGTAGTCTTCTTTATCACGTGATAACCTCCGTTCGGGACACATGCAGGCTAGACGTTCGGTTTCTGCCGTAACGGCTCAGTTAAGCCAGTTAACTTTAACTAATCCTCCCGTTGTCTCTGCCGGAATTTGTACGATTTCAAGTGTACCAATGGTTTCTATCCCAGTCACAGTAAGTACGACTGGATTTCAATTACCAAATTTTAGTACTAGCATTTCTAATGTTAGCGGTATTACAATGCAATCGGGTTTTACTCCGTTTACCAATGTAATTGCGTCTACACCAAGGCTTACCACTAATATACATGTTCCGGTTAGTGTTGTAACTACGTCTTCAATTATTATAGTTGCTAGGCCTAAAACTACTACTACTACAGTATTTGGTGGACAACCTAGGGTTTCCTCCAATATCTTTAATATACCACCACCATCCTTTGGAAATATTTCGCAGTCCGCAAATATTCCATTGCTAAGGGGCGTACAGAATCCTTTCTCAATTTCTGGACCTTTGCCACATATTTCAACTCCAGTAACGAGATTGGGTAGTACTTATCCTCATGGACAACCGCCTATGGTTTCGTCCTCAACACATATTACTCCACAAACCTTTGGACATATTCCATCGGCAATAGACTTACAGAATCCTATTTCATTTTCTGGTCCTTCACTATCTGTTCCTCTTCAAGGAACTACACCAGTACAGGGAATGGGAAATGTAACTGCATATGGACCTTTTACTCCTACTCAAAGTATTGTTACCAATTTCGACCTTATGCAATCCTATCAAGCATTAAACTCTCAGCTTCAAATTTTAACTAACATTGTAGCTAACCTTGCGACAAATAACGCAACTGCTCAGAACATAACGGTTAATCCTGTTGTATTACCTAGTTCTAGCGCGGTTGAACTTAATCTTAAGTTTAATGGGAATAGCGCTGATGCTGCTGATTTCTTATATCAATTGGATGGGTTACAACGAGCACATAGGTTAAGCGACGAAAAAGTGTTAGGTTTAATGCCTACTTTCTTAATTGAGGGTGCGCGATTTTGGTATCGTCAGGAACGAATGGATTTAGTGCCATGTTTAAATACTTTTAAATCACGATTTAGAGAGTACTTTATGTCCGCTGTCAAACAAAGGTTTATGAAAACCGCATTAATTTCTACTAAACAGAGACGTGATGAGAGCGTAGTTCACTTTTTCGAAAGGATGTAAGATTTGAATCTAGCTTTAAGAGATCCCCTTCCGGAAATGGAACTAGTGCCACTCTTGGAAGAAAATTTACTTCCAGACATAAATGTTTATTTACGTCACCAATGTTCTACAATTTCGGACTTGTTAGTACAAGCAGAAATAATAGAATAAGAATCTTAAGGGGTCACGTGTCACTGCAAGTGATACTCCTAGTCAGAGTTCCAAAGATACCTTTAATACTCGTAGATCTACCGAACCTTCTCGTAGTTCTTCTTTAACATGCCATGAGTGTGGGAAACAAGGGCATATAAGACCAAATTGTTTCAAATTAAAGCAAAATAAGCCTACTACTCAAGAGAAGCCTAGAAGTAAGAAGGGAAACTAACAGGCAGGAATGCACGTAGAGGGCGTCCTTCTTGTCGATACAAATACCCTCATAATTCCCTAATTTTAGCATCATCTTCTAGTAAAACCCCTAATTCAAAGTTATCATTTGCTTTAGCTTTAAAATTTCCCATTGGAAGAACTAATTAGCGAGAGTAGATCAAGGTGCTGAAGTTAGTTTTATATCAACTAAGGCATACCTACAAGTATTTATGGACCTTCACCACACTGACCCTGAAACATTTACACAAAATACAGAAGATTGCATCTTTTTACCCAACGGTCAATATTTCATTACAAGAGGTAGTGTAGAGTTAGAGTTTACCATATGTGGGACTTCATTATTACACTATTTTCATATTGTCCCTGATTTATTTTGAGACATTATCTTAGGTGCAGATTTCTTTATGGCACACTTAGCTAATATAGATTTTCCTACATTAACAGTTACTTTAGATTCTGAACCATACACACTGTTACCAGCGCCACCGATATCATAGGTACCAGTGATTCGGTAGGTGACCAGCAAGACATAAGTCCTGCTTTAGAGGAAAACACAATGACACCATTACAAGTACAGGAACTTAAACAATTATTGTCTAGATTTCCTGCAGTCACAGCAGCTAAGCCAGGTCGCACTCATATGACTACACATAAGATAGATACAAGAGACACTAGACCTATTAGAACCTTTGATTTCCGTTGTACCGAAGCAAAAAGAGCAATTACTAAGGAACACATTGACAAAATGTTACAGGCTGGACAAATACGTCCTTCTAGAAGCCCCTGGTCCTCAGGAATTTGCTTAGTACCGAAAAAGGAAGGAGGTTGGAGATTTTGTGTGGATTATAGAGCTTTAAATAAAGTTACTAAACCCGATCCCTATCCTCTTCCTAAGGTTGAAGATATTTTATTAGGATTAAATAAACCGAAGTACATTACGTCATTAGATTTAATGAGTGGATACTTTCAGGTCCTTATGGATCCTGATAGTATTTCAAAGACAGCATTTTCGTCCCCTTTTGGTAAATATGAATTTGTAGTAATGCCTTTTGGGTTGTGCAATGCACCAACCACTTTCCAAAAGTTAATGGATGAGGTGTTTCGAGATAAGTCCAAGTTTACCATTTTTGTTTACTTAGATGATTTAATCATTACGTCTAGAGCATGGACAGAACACCTTAAAGCATTGGAATATGTATTTAGGCAACTAACGAAAGCTGGTTTCACCCTGAATCTAACGAAATGTCACTTCGCTAAACCTTCAACCTTAATATTAGGACATGTAATAGATAGGAAAGGTATTCATGTAAATCCTGCGAAAACCATAGCAATTAAAAAATTTCCTAGGCCTACAGATCTTAAGTCTTTATCGTGATTCTTAGGTTTGACGGGATGGCATAGCAAGTTTGTTCCTCATTATGCGGAATTAGCTGCCCCATTATACCGTCTTAAGCGTAAGAATGTCCAATGGGTCTGGAGTGAGCAATGTGAAGAAGCCTTTTCTAAATTAAAAGCCGCTATAGTGCATGCTAATGAGCATCCAGTGCGTCATTATGATCCTAGTAAGCCTACTTATTTAACCACGGACGCTAGCAACGTTGGTTTAGGTGCTATGCTAAGTCAGAAAGATGGTAACATAGAATTTCCTATAGCTTACGCTTCTACTCTGCTTAACGCAGCAGAAAAGAATTATTCTACGTACGAAAAGGAATGTTTAGCTATATTCTGGGCTATTAACAGATTTAAACATTTCCTCGATGGCAAAAACTTCACAGTGATCACTAATCATTAAGCTTTACAATGGCTTTATACACGTACTGACCCTTCATATCGCGTATTACGTTGGATTATGTATTTACAGACTTACAAATTTAAAGTGCAATATCGTAAGTGCGTAGAAAACGTTGTTGCTGACGCGTTGTCCCGAGATATTCCAGTTACAGGATATGTTTTAGGAGCGATACTTAGGCCCCGTCCTCAAGTAATTCCGCCTCCCTTACCTCCTGTTATGAATGCATTTAATCTGGCAGACATAACACGTGAACAAGGTCTAGATCCTAGTATACAGAATCTTAAAGCTCAATTAGAAGCTAATGATAGAGTTAGTCCATTATATGAAATCATAGATGGACTCGTTTATCGTAATCGCTATGGTAATCAACCGCGTAAGATTTACCTGCCTAGTACACTACGTCCTCAAGCGTTACACTTATTTCACACACAAACACATGACCGCTGGTCATAGAGGTAGAGATAGCACGTATGAACGTATTCGTTTTAGATATTATTGGCCTACTTTGAAAAAGGATGTAGTATTATTTGTATCTACATGCCTTATGTGCCAACAATAAAAAGGACGCAACCGCAAAACTCCTGGGTTAATGCACTCTACAGTGGTAGAACAACCTTGGGATTTAGTCGGGGTTGACATTTTAGGTCCTTTACCTCTTAGTCCTAAGCGTAATCGTTACATCTTAGTGTATGTGGATTATTATACTCGTTATGTAAAACTAATACCACTAAAGAACATCACCGCTGATATAGTAAGTCAGACTCTCAAAGGTCTGATCCTGCATTGGGGAGCCCCTAAGCCTATACTTTTAGACAATGGAACGCAATTTGTGTCTCGTGTCTGGAAAGATACTTGTGCGCAATTCAACGTCACATGCACCTACACTACCCCGTACCACCCTCAGACTAATGCTAATGAACGTGTTAATAAGCAGACATGGGCGCTCTCCTCTCTTTTTGGAGCGAAATGAGCGTTTTGAGAGGAGAGAATCAGAAATTATACTATTGTGAGTGGAGGGTGAGTGGGAGTGGTAAGAATTTAAGAAAACAATAGGCACGAAAATGAGTGCAACGTTTTAATATCATGAAACATTGTGGGCACCCTACACGCTCAATAAATTGTACAAAAAACGTGGGGGCCGTCGTTTTAGTTGCAAAGTATCAAAAACGTTATCCAGACTAACAATTGTACAAAGTTAAAAAAAAAATGCCACAATAGTTTTTAGAAAATGGATCATCGTTTGCGATAAATTTTGGACAATATTTGTATAAAAAAACTGAGCATATATTGAGTAAGTTTTTTATTGCTCAAAATGTTATCCAAAAAATTGAACAAAATTTTGCATTCGAATAATATCATTAAAGTCTGTGTATTTGACGCTGCACCAATGGAAGATATGTCGCTAACTAGGAAACAAAACATCATCCTAGAATTTATTGAGTTATATCGATCATATCCTCAACTTTGGGACATAGATTCTCCACTTTATTCTAATAGAAACTCTAAACGAGTGGCGTACGACGTCCTAGTAGAGAAGTATAAAGAAGTAGAAGCCGACGCCACGCGTGACACCGTTGTTAAGAAGTTAAATTCTTTGCGAACTAACTACCGTAAAGAGCTAACTAAGGTTCGAAATTCGAAAAGGTCGGGTGCAGGAACCGACGAAATCTACCAGCCAAGTCTGTGGTATTACGAAGCCTTAAGTTTTCTTGCTGACCACGAAACACCCAGGGCTGGTAGATCAACTTTGAAGACGAATTGTTCGGTTATCGAAGAGGGCAACAAGAAGGTAACTAAAAACATCTTATTAATGAGTTAAGCTTTAACATATTCTAAAAATGCATGTGATAGGGTTAATATAATAATTTATAATCAGTGGCATACGACCCAATAGACTTTTTAACAACTGATTTGTCCGTTCGATTGAGAAAGGATTATATGTAGTTTATTTAATGTTCTTATTTGAAAATGGCCTTATCTTGCCATGGCACTAGGCCTTCCCGACAAAAATAAGTACGAAATGTATCTCTTGTGGCTTGTCCGTTGGTACATCGTTGGTCATCGTCATTCTGAGTGTCCTTTAGTTTCATAATGACGTGTTCATCTCTCCAAGAACCCGACTTCAATAGTCCAGTTTCAAGGTCTTCAGAATCCACCGTACCTGGGCTGATATAATCTGACTTTATTTTTCGCAAAAAATTATGCAAGTAGCAACATGCTAAAACTATGGTTTCAGCCTTCCTGGGACAAAGATTTATTCGATTTTCTAACACACCGAACCGCGAGACCATTATCCCGAAAACATTCTCAACGATCCTTCGAGCTCTTGACAGCCGGTAATTAAATATTCTTCTTTCGTTGTCAAGAGTTGCTTGAGAGTATGGTTTCATGAAGTTGTCCAAAAGTTGAAACGCTTCGTCACCGACGAAAACGAACGGGGCTGAAGTGTTGGAACTTGGTAGGGACTCGGGTTCAGGAAGATGTAACGAGTTCTCCAAAAGTTTCCTGTAAAACGTTGTTTCTCGTATGACACCGCCATCCGATATTCGACCATTTGCTCCGACATCCGCCATCATAAACTCATAGTTAGAATTGACAACTGCGAGCAGTACAATGCTATGAGTGCCCTTGTAGTTAAAATACCGAGAGCATGTTCCTGCTGGTTTTCGGATGGTAACATGCTTTCCATCTATGGCCCCAACGCAATGAGGAAAATTCCATGTACGCTCGAATTCATTAGCCACTTTCCTCCATTCGGATTCGTGTTCTGGAAACTGCCATATGTAATATTTTAATTATCAAGTAAAGTGTCAACCTCCATAATCGCAAAGTAGTTATTATGTGTTTAGTTTTAGCATAAGTATATTTATTGGGCTCGGTCTTGAGGTTAAGTACTATCTTTACCATCCTTGAATAATTGTTGTTACTAAAACAAATATAGTCATTAAGTACTTGATCACTGCTTTCTAGAGTAGCGAGGATGAAAGCTTTGAGATGAATATCACGGCAAGCTCCACGAAAAAGACTGCCAAAAAAAGAAAGTCTGCAGATATGGGAACGGATGATATGATAGCGGTTGCATTACACCACCTGAGTAAAGACGATGATGAATTTACAGCTGTTGGGAGGGGGTATTCTGAAAAGCTTAAAAAGCTGACTCGCATTCAAAGAATTTACGCCGAAAACCTTATTGGACAAGTCTTCATGGAGGCCGAATTAGAAAAACTTACGAGAACATCCAAACTAATTATTTCCCCGAATACCGCGACATCTTCTCATTCGTCTTTCACAACAAGTGAATCGAGTAGTTCTAACTATAATGAGCCGCTCTTGGAGTTTTTGAAGGACCTTTAGGTGTTTATTTGCATATCAAAACGATTTAAAATGTGTTTACCAACATATATAAATACGTACTGTACATGTAATAAACCCATTAAAACATAAGTGAAGCATAACAAATGGTTGTCATTTACTTCTAAAAGGAGAGTGAAATGAGAAATCAAGAGATGTTTTTATCCATTCTTCTACTAATTATAAGACCAATTCTGCATAGTGACACATCCAGGAAATATTTGCGAATGATTTTAAAATTCTAATTAGGTTGAGAATTTATGAATAATTTGAACTAAAACGATGTTTACTAAGGAATTAAACATAAAACTAAAATTTTCCGGATCTGAATAATAACGTGCTTTACAGGCTTAACGACCTGGGGTTCGTAGATCAGCTTTATGCAACTAAACCAACACTTCTAAAATCTTCCCTACAAAAACTGATAAACACCATTCAATAATTGTGACTGTGCACATAGAAGAAGCAAACCCCTTTATCAAATATATAAAAGGTGATAAAAGTTCCTCCCAAGCCAAAACTGGTGTTCGTAAGGAAAGTCGCCTTGTATGGGATCCATTGGACCCGCACTTGGCTTTAAGGCTAGTACTGGTTCCCTTACCCGTTGGTCTTCCTCTCTGACTAACACTAGCAATTGTGTCTTCAAATGTATGTAAGAAACATGTTTTATGGGTATGTGATGAAGTGTGTCAATTCCGAATATGATTCAAATTGGTAACGACAACTTAACTGCCACAAGTGTTTATATATGCCCCATTTGACATTCGAGCATTGGAATATCAACATTAACAGTCCTTCCTCGTAACTTTAACTACTGACAACATCAATCTAAGCAATCTCCGTTAACATTTTTCATCATACGTACCTTTATGTACTCAGCCAGTCCTACAATTATAGCTTCACAAGTCTCAATTATTATCTTTGATATCGTTTGCGGAGCAATACGCAAAGAAAATTTTAAATCCTCGAAACTTCGACCACTTGACAAGTATCTAAGCGTAAGGACCAGCCTTGTCTCAGGAGGAATTGCCTCCCTCATTACCGTGTCTTTCTTGACAATTAATTGTGACACTTTGCTTAAAAGCATACGAAAAGTGCTTACGTCCATTCGAAGGTAATTCTCATAGTCAATTGGTGATGAACTCTGAATCTCACAAAGTAGGGTCATGTCCGTATATAAATTCCTTTTCAAAAACCAATCTTTAGCCCAAATACGGATAGGCCTACGACGCTTAGTTGTTTTATTTAATATTATTGCAAGAACCAATGCCCACAATGCTTTCTTTCTGGACATGTTTGCGAGACGACAACACTAATTAAAAGAAATGTTATATGTAATGGTTGGAAAATAACATTTTACCCTGAAGTATTTTATTGTGACAAAAATATATTCAATATAATTGAATAAATCATTTGGAATTTAGTCAATATAATTGAATAAATCATTTGAATTTAGTCAATATATTTGTCCAATAATATTTTGAGGTTTTTTCTAAATATTGAGCAATCAACATCATGATGGATTTTGATTTGCGCAATTAGCGAAAAGTCTCGGGGATAATTTATATGGTGATGAATTTTATACATGTCCCCCACTTTTTTTGTGCAAAACATTGAGCGTGTAAAGGCCGCTTTGGAGTGAACCTCTTGGCCAACTTAAAAAACAAATTTTAAAAGAGCGCGAGTTTTTACGGGCGGTGTAAAAGGGGGTGAGTTTGAAAATCAAACGTTTAGCAATGGCTCGTGAGTGTGAGAGGTGAGTGGGACGAAAAATGTTTTGGGAGAGGGGGTTCTCTCCTTCTTTTAGGCCTTTGGAGAGGAGAGAAAATCAGAAACTATCCACTGTTTCTGGGTGGGGGTTAGGGAGACAAGGGAGGGAAATAAAGAAACATTACTGTGCTTTGAAATAGTAACGGTTATTTATTTTTAAGCCAAGGCGAAGGTTAGTGATTCATAGAGTTGGAGACACGCCTCTCTAGCTTTGAACATGCTGTAAGCACAAATTGTATTTGACAGGCTACAGTCACGTAGCCTAGTGAAATACGAATGCTTATTGGCTGAACCAAAACTTTGATAATGTTCGAGGAACTTTGCTAGGCTGGTAGTGTGGGAAACGCTGGTACAAAAGGTTCAATAGAATAAACCAAGTGTTAGAGTTAAGCTGAAGAAAATTTTGACACTGACAGTTTCCGCTTCTCTCACCAGCAGGCTGGGAAATAAGGATATTTTATAAACTAGTCCTTTGGACCAGTGACCCCCTAGTGTCTGAAATAATTTACTGGTCTCCGGACTGGTCCCAGCCTTTGCTCTCCAATAGATTTGCAATTAATAAATTGGTCCCGAGGACCAGTAACCCCCACTTCTTCAATTAAAAAACTAGTCCAAGCAATTAATAAACTGGTTTTGGACCAGAGGAAGTGTGCTTTTTCCCAGCCTGCTCACCAGTAGTGTGCCTTGACGCGCTGTTTTTTATTGGGTGGTACTTATTAAACTTAGTTTAAAATGCCAAAATTAGAAAATAAATCAAAAAACAAAGTTTGATTTTGTGTGGGACCTTATCAAAACTAAGGTAGAACTCCAGCGGCTTCGTCTTCAGGCTTATCGTTCGAGAATCACTGCTTTCCGGAAGTTTCTGGACAAAATAAGTAGTCGGTGCTTTACACTACAAGTCTTATTGTTCTGATTCAACAAATAATGAAGCTCAAAAGCATATGTTGCAATAAGTGTTGCCATAATTATTACAGTGACACGGAAGTTTTGCTGGGCCAAGGTTTTAATCGAACTTATCTTGATGGTAATTTATCTTAATTGAGAATGAGATGAGAGGAGGTTTAATAATGAGTAGTGAGAGGATGGAAAACTTTTAATTTTATCTTAATTGAGATGAGAGGAGGTTTAATAAAACTACGAGGGAAAATGAGCAGTGAGAGGAGTGAAACATTTTAATTTTTATCTTAATTGAGATGAGAGGAGGTTTATTAAAACTACGAGATAAAATGAGTGAGAGGAGTGAAAAGTTACTATGATGTTTTGTTTGAGAAAGGAGCGAGGTTTACTGGAAAGGCCTACTATGGAAAACCAGTTGGAGTGAGCTACTCGTTCCCCGATAAAAAACTTTGAGGAGTGGGAGTGGCAGAGGGTTCGCCCATGTCTGTTAATAAGTCGATAGGCATTATGTTAGGTATCTATGTAGGGAATGAACACCGTAATTGGGATCGTAACATAGATTTATTAGAGTTTTCTCTTAATACAACACCTCATGAGACAACAGGGCGAACTCGTTCTACTTGAATCATGGTAGAGAAGCACGTCTACCTTGGGAACTTCCTACGGAGCCTTTTCAGTCTCCTGACCTGACCCAAGCTGGCAATAGATTAGAGGATAGAGTTACTCAATTAAGGCTGACATTCTTGCCGTTAGGACTTACATAGATCGTATGCAAGCCAAGCAACGACATTATTATAATCAGCGTAGAGAGGAGCGGGAATTAGATGTAGGCATGTACGTTTGGAAGGTCTTACACCCCCAATCCCATGGTGCTACTTACTTCTCAGCTAAATTGGCTCCCAAATGGGATGGTCCATATCGCATAGTTGAAAAACTGGACGAATTACGTTATGTAATTAAGGAGGTCGCAACAGGGAAACGATCTTTGGACAATATATAGCCCATTTAAAATCGTACCACTGATCGCTTTTTACCATCTTCCACTCCCACTTTGGATGACTCTGATCCAGAGGAACTGCGTGCTGTCTCGGACATCGACAGTCCACGAACACTAATCCGTCCTAATAGTCCTCCTGCAGCACCACATACTAGTCCGCAATGTTTTACCTTGCGTGATCTAGCTTATGGGCCGAGTCCAGTTCAACCATGTCCACCATCACCTCAACCTGGACCTAGTTCAGCGCCACAATTTGTTCCACCTTCAACATTGGAACATTCTTCTAACCGCAAACGCACGGCACCGTCGTCTTCTTCTTCGGAGGAGGAAGTCTGCTACCCCAAAATGGCTCGTGTCGCTCTGGATGTTGCAGACGAAGATCCTGCACATGGGGATTCCACACCTCATCATCTTCGGCAATATCCTTTGCTCACCAGGCAAACCCTTCGTCCATTCCACCATGGTTTCTTACGAGAAGTGGTGCAGAAACGGGTTGTTCAGCCAGGTGGTACGGACCGACATATTTATTACTACGCGCCGGAGCCGTTCGGACGAAAACTACGTTCCAGACGTGAAGTGGATGCCTACTTAAGGACATATCCATTTCCTCATCTCACGTCTGACAATTTTGATTATCAGATACATGCTATATATGCTCCTCCATAGGAGTTTACTCGATTAGCTCGATAGCATATCTAATAGTTTTCTTTTTCCTAGGACCTCTACATGATGAAGAAGCGGATAGGAAGAATGGCTTTCTTCCAGCCTTCCATCATTTCTTTCACCCTTATTAAGCGCCAGAGTGGTAGGGTTCGTTTTTAAAGTCTGGGGGAATGTAGCGGATCAGCTACATGAGCCTACACCAAAACATAAACAACACACATATTAAATAGTTAAAGAGAACCCCACTTTAGTGTCTTACCGTTCAGGCTCATAATCTTTTGCATTAAGCCTATTGACTCATAGTTTCTCAATAGCCGGATAGGTGGCGTTCTATTGCACTACCTGAAGCGACCCCTACACCGCGTAAGCCCTGTTCGTGGGATATATAAAGTCTGGGTTGCCATGCAGTTCGGCAGTGGCAGTTCACATTAGTCTTTAATAGTTAACAGATAGTAGCCGTCTAGTTAAGTAGTGGAGTTCGGTAGTTCTCTCCCTTAAACTAACATCTGTTTAAGTGTCAAGTTAGCTAGCTTGTATCAAAGCTTGCTCGCGTTTTTGTCTAGTTTGACAAACTCGTTCCTGCCCGAACCTATATCTTAACCAGTTCGCGCCGCGTTATTAGAGACAACACGTAGAACACTTTCATGGCTCTATACAACTTGGTAAGAGAGTAAATCTTTGCTATATAATCGAACCCTATTTACTGGCGCTACTTAATTATTGAAAATATCATAGTCATTTATTTATTTATTATTATTATTATGTACTTATCAATTATTTATTTTTTATGTTAAACGTACCAGAAAGGACCTGGTTATTAAACTGAGATTAAGATAGTAATGCTTGGTCTCATTATTTCAACTTGTTAACCCACTTTTGAAGTGAATCGGATACACTGTTTCAGTCAACAGAGGTTTTTTTAGCAGATGTTGCCTTACACTTTTTTTCCAGATGCTGCGGCTTTACGTTTTCTTTCAAGGGGAAAATCTTTTCTAGCAGGAGCTGTAGCTTCGTTTTCAGAATTCAAGGCAATTTCATTTTCATCAGTAGCGCCGCCAGGATTATTTCTCGCGTAGGCACAGCATGATCTAGAGACCCCCTCCCCTTTGTTTTGAAATTTTGGCAACCGTGTCCCAGCGACCCCTCCTCATACATTTAGTCATAGAATGAAATTGTTCTCTACGCCGTTGAAGTAGGAAATAAAATTTTATTTGAAGGCCTCTATAGGCACGTTTTTAAAAATTTGGAGGCCCCCAAGTAGGCCAAAATTTTCCAACGTAGGCACGTGCCTACTGCTGGCGGCGCGACTGAAGATCCAGAGTTAGCGAAGCTTTAGTTCATTACCAAAAAAAGTAATCACCTATCGAGAAGTATGGGGTGCCCTTCCTGTGAAACGCAACAATGTTCTTGTAGTACTAAAAGGCAACAGAAGCATTCCTCATCACGAACTGTACAAAATAAGCTTCGGGACTATAATAATATTGATGATCCATCAAGGTATGTGAAGTTACGTTCATTAAATGATACAAGACAAAGGCCACGCAGTATTTCAAGGGCTCAAAAGCGTTCACCGATACATATTGTACAAAACAAACATTAAAACTACAAATATAGTTATCTGTCAAGAAGTTTGAAGTGTCCTTCATACATGGAAACACAACATGATTCATGCAGTACTTCAAGGCCATCGGAGCGTTCCTCATCACAGGCATTACGAATCAAACGTCGTAACTATAATAATAGTGATCACCTATCATCATGCAGTACAAGATGACGTTCACGCAGTACTTCAAGGGCTCAAGAGCGTTTCTTATTGTCCATTGCACAAAAAACCTCAAAACTACAAAAAGGGTTATCATCTCTCAAGAAGTATGAAGTGTCCTTCATCCATTGAAACCCAACATGATTCATGCAGTACTTCAAGTACTCAAATATGTTCTTCATGCAATGCTTCAGAGACTCAAAAGTGTTCCTCGTTACAAACTTTACAAAACAAACATCGAAATTACAGCAATCATAATCATTTATCAAGAAGAATGAGGTTGCCTTCATCTTGTGAAACACGACAATCTTCATACAGTACTTCAAGGTGTCAGAATCAAAATTACAACAATCGTAATCAATTATCAAGAGGAATGAGGTTACCTTCATCTTGTGATACACGTAAATGTTTATGCATTTCATGAAGTCGTCAGGAGCGTTCCTCATCCGGTATAGGAAACTACAATAATAGTCATCACCATTCAAGAAGGTTGACGTTTCCTTCGTCACATGAAACACGACACAGCTCATGCAGTATTTACACGCCACAGAGGAGTTCCTCATCACGAAATGTGCAAAACCAACATCGAAAGTACAACGATTCATTCCGCCTATCAGTAATACCGCAAAAGCGTTCCTTCTTACCAACTGTGCAAAACTCGAAGACTTCGGAATCTACATCATCTGAACTACATGCTTCAAAAAATTAAAATCAAAATAATCGCACTGAAGAAGATGCACAAATTGAATTTGATGAACAAGAAGATTCTTTAATAATAACTCAATTTTATGTTTCACGAACTTTACCTAAAATAAATCGAACCTCTGAAATGCATACTTCTAAAATTGAAAACCTTGAAAATCAAACTGCAGAAGAAGATGTACAAAGTGAATTTGATGAACAAGAAAATAATAACTCAGTGTTATGTTTCTCGAACTTTGAATCAAACCTGGAATAATCAAGGTCACAAGGAATATACAAATAGCGAAAATAATGAAAATTCAATTAATTTAAGAAAAGCTCATGAAGCCATGGCTACATCGACTCAAGTTAAGAGTGCAACCTCTTCTTTTTATGGATTGCCAACCACCCAACCCATGTGGAGAATTCTCCCTGGATTTTATGGACCTAATATACCGGCACCATTTTCTAATTCATCTTAAATAATCAACAGCGTTCATTGATGTTTGGCATCAGAGTTTAATGTTAAAATTGTAAAAAAATGGTGAGAATTGACTTAAATGTCATAAATTTCTTTTTTATATAAAATAATTTTTTTGATGTCCTAATTTGAGAAAAATTCCGAATGATCTAAATTCATCTCTAATAAAGAAACAGCGTTCAATGATATCTGAAATCAAAGTTTGATGTTTAAGTTGATAAAAACTGGTGAGAATGGTTTTGAATGTGTCAAATTTCTTATTTGTATAAAGATTTTTCTGTGCTAATATCAGATAAATTGCCAATGATTTGTATTGTTTTTTGTTTCCCGAAACTAAAATTTTACAATAGCTGCCTCAAAATAAGTAAATGCAGAATATGTTTCTATTATAAAAGGTAAATATTTTTTGTTCCCACTAAACTAAAATTTTACTAAAAGTCACAAATTTCTTATTTGTATAAAAATATTTTTTTTTGTTGTCCTAATTTCAGAAAAATTCCGAGTGATCTAAATTTATCTTAAATAGTAAACAGCGTTCAATGATATTTGACATCAAAGTTCGATGTTTAAATTGATAGAAATGGTGAGAATGGTTTTGAATGTCACAAATTTCTTATTTCTATTAAAATATTTTATTCGTGCTCCTGATTTCAGATAATTCTGAACGTTCTGAACCACACCCCCTTTGTAAGGACTGCGTCAAAGCGGGCAGTCTAATACTGATTGACATGGAGCAAAATTATGGGAGTTAAAATATTACTCCTGTATCGTTATGTCTTTAACGGTTGATAAGTTTTACCGTGTCTATAATAACTAGTCCGGTTTGTTGTGAGAGTATACTTTAATCATTACTTCCTTGGTGGCTGGCCGGTACATGAGTGCCGACCACACTCGTGTTTTACAACATTTTGGAATCCCGAAATAATCAATACTGCCGTAGAAAGTTACGCCATCTACGTGTGATGGGCTCTTTAGGAGAGCCCACGAAATTTGAGTAACCTTATCGATGCAACTACCATTAAATTTTCATTATTTTCTGAAGTTACAGCTAGTCTAAACATTTATTGCTCCATGGTGGAAAACGGCATAATTCTTATGTCCAGCTCTCCACGTTTGTGCAAGTAAATTCACGTGTCAAGTTGTTTGAAAAAGAATTCTCTAGAATCTCTTTGTTGTGAATGGCGGTTGATGCGTCGAAGTTTCGGTGGCTGTAGCGCAATTTTTACCTCTCCGAGTGACGTATGTCACGGAGAGGTTCTAATTTCGACGTGTGTGTGTGTGTGGCTGTTGTTATTGACTTACACCCCACGTGACCGCGTTCGCAGTTTCCAAATCGGAGCAAACGTGTTCGCCATTTCCGAACTGCTTTCAAAAGTCTCGGAAATGGCTCCTCTACTTGAGTTCTCACACCACCATCTTCTGATCTTTGTCCATCCCACACGGACACCAGTCTGTACATACTGGCTTCTAATCACCACCATCTTCTGGTCTTCGTCCATTCCACTTGGACACCAGTCTGTACATACTGGCTTCTAATCACCACCATCTTCTGGACTTCGTCCATTCCACTTGGACACCAGTCTGTACATACTGGCTTCTAATCACCACCATCTTCTGGTCTTCGTCCATTCCACTTGGACACCAGTCTGTACATACTGGCTTCTAATCACCACCATCTTCTGGTCTTCGTCCATTCCACTTGGACACCAGTCTGTACACCTGGCTTCTAATAACCACCATCTTCTTCTCTTCGTCCATTCCACTTGGACACCAGTCTGTACACCTGGCTTCTAATCACCACCATCTTCTGGTCTTCGTCCATTCCACTTGGACACCAGTCTGTACACCTGGCTTCTACTCCATCGTCATCGTTGGGTTTAAGACATTCGCGGCGATCAGCTAGGGTTACGAGAAACGTCTAGCCTCCCTAGGGTGGGATCACCACCAAAGGTTTTCGCAATTGCGGTTGTTCTTGCTTTTAGCTGTAGATCGACACCCTTATATACTACCTATTTGAGTAAGGCAAAGCAACCGGAGTATGCTTCATTTCAAACGCCAATATTAGTCAAGTCTCTCAAGAATGTCTAATTGTTCTTTATCAACGCGATGTAACGCTCAATAAGGCGAACAACTAACGAAGAAAATATTTAATATTAATTATATTTATTTTAATATTTAAGATAATCTAGTTTCTCAACTCAAAATTAAAACGGAAAGAGTTAAAAATTAGCCTATGTTTTAGTCTGTGTGTGTCCGTCCGTTAGTGCACCGCGTTAGCAGTTCGCTTTGTTTTGTGGAAAAAAATCCTACAAAACCTTAATATTTGGTTTTCTCATAATGTATAATTAATATATGGAAATATTTTTCGTAATTTCGATGCCTTTAGTGGTTTTGTAGCTATAAAGCTCTGTTTCATTTTGATATGCCAAGAATATTTTTTATTATTATTATTTGAAATCGATGTTTATATATTACTTAAGCTATACTACATCTGTTTATAGCATAATTTTTTCTAAAGTGATTTCAAGACGAACGCATCTATATTGGTCAAATGAACTTTTATTTGTCAATAGGCCTATCGAACCAAAAAGTAAACGCTTGGGTTTGGTTTTCGTTTCTGTAATACAGAGACATTAACGGTTCAGAGTGAGCCGAAAGTTAAATACACTTTTAAATAATTAGGCTTAGACTTTATAACCATGGTGGAAATCTGGGCCGCGTTCAGAAGAGCTCAGCGCTGTTAGCAGTGTCCTACAGAACGGGATTTTGTTATTGAATTTTGACGTCACGGTGCTCAGCGCTGAGCCAGCACGGTCTTCAAGGAAAATAGTCGGGTTTTTGGATAACGTGACGTAAAACGCGTAGTTCTCAGCTTGGCGAAAAAAGCATGGAGGAATTAATACAAATAGCTCTTGCTGATTATGATGGGACTAGAGCTATTTAATTAGCGTGAAACAAGTTGATCACGCGAGAAGTTTAAGAGACATGTTAGTTTCTAATTTTAATTATAAAAGTTGTTGTTATCTATCTCTTAAAATATGTTATCATACAATTTTTGTTAAGCCTTGGTACCTTGCACGCTTTATTGCGCTAGCGTCATTTTTAAAACACCGATGACCGGAGAAAAGCTATGACGACAGAGCTCACAGGTAAACGTTTTCCAAATCCGCTGTCTTTTTTGGTGAGCTCTGCTGAACGCAGCCCAGATCAGAGAAAGGTCTGATCGCAATCGGATTATAGCTTCGTGTTTTCATGCTTTTTATGGTGCCCATTTACCTTCAGTGTGTGTGGCCACAAATTAGCTTTGGTGTTATGTAACGTTAACAGTCATGTTGACAAACTAAGAAAATCGTTGAGGTGAAACGAGAGGATAGTGTTTACATGGCAACCCTGTTGTGAATATGGCTTTGAACATAGAGGGTATACAGTTGAGGAGTAGAAAATTGGGCCCTTACAAACACGTAAAGGTAATATCACCCCAAAGTTTTATCTCTTCATTTCCCGTTTTTCCCCCATCGGATGATTTTAATGTGTACAAGTATATCCTTATTGGATGTAAAATATCGTCTGATTTACAGTATATTTGCTATGCTTTGTATACTGCTTTAATATTTCATAAATTTTAACTTCACTATTTGCTCATAAAAAAAAAAGAAACATTTCCATATCTGGGTAAATAAGTTTGTAAGTAGTCCTCTTCTAGACTCGGAGAGGTAATATTTTGGTTTTCCCAACTTGTTAAGAATTATAAGTATCATTTAAATAGAACACTGAATTAACTAGCGCAATTGTTAAAAATAATAAATATAATTTAAATTAAAATAGAACACTGAATAAACGTAGATGTTAGTGACGGTTGATGCGTCGAAGTTTCGGTACTATCCCATAGAACCGAATTCCAATTTGACCGAAAACCGCCAAATTAGAAAAGAAAGAAGCGGAATGGCGGTTTTCGAATATTAAAATCGAAGTAGTGTTATTTCATTCTCTTTAACAAAATTGTTTGAAATTTTTGCGTTGTAATTTCACAATGTTTTTATAAAATTAATTTCTGTTGTTCCGCTATTCGTGTTAATGTAGGCTGGGTTGGGTTAGGTTAGGTTAGGTTAGGTTGGGTTGGGTTGGGTTGGGTTGGTTAGGTTGGGTTGGGTTGGGTTGGGTTAGGATAGGTTGGGTTAGGTTAGGTTAGGATTGGTTGGGTTGCGTTTGGTTAGGTTGGGTTGGGTTGGGTTTGGTTGGGTTAGGTCTAGGTATCGTTTAGACCCGCGGATTCAAATTTTAAGCGAGGTACCTTTAATAGTAGACGTTTCAGTATGTTCATATCCAATAAATAATTTAGATTGATTTCGTATTTTTCGATATAAAAATAAATTTTTTATCGTTGACAGCGTTTGAAAATAAAAAAAATGCTGATGTTGTTTTTATAGGTACTATATTAAGTAAGGAAATCAATTTCAGGGTTCATTTTAAAATTAAATTTCTTCAGGCTACAATGTAACGAATTGTAAATAGAGGTGGATTTGTTTATGTTAAAAACGGCTATTTATTCAATCTGAACAAAGTCAAGGATAAGTCTTGTTATTATGTATGTAGGAAGAAAAATTGCAACCTAAAGATTACCACTGTCGAAGGAATTATAACTTCTACAGTTCCGGAAGCCCATCCAAGTCATGGACCAGATACTCAATTGGTGTTGCAGTTGAAAGCCAAAGCAAAGATGGTGTCTGAAGTATCTGCTGATCAGTCAGCGAAACGTATACGAAAAGTATATTCGGAAGTCTTCGGAGAAGTAAAGCGGCAAGCTCTTTCAGAAGAATTGGACGAGTTGCAAATTCACGCAATTCTACCTGAATATAAATCCGTTCGTTCCGCTATGTACCGAGAAGCGTCGAAACATTATCCAGTCAATCCTCAGAGTAGACGAGATATCGTTCTGGAAGGCAACTGGACGAAAGTGTACGAATGTTCAGAAAACTTTCTTCTTATAGACGACGGCATGGACGATAGGATTGTTGCATTTGCGACCGACGATTTCTTGAAGATATTGTGCGACGCGCCATGCGTTTACATGGATGGAACTCACGCCTCATGTCCAAAACAGTTCGCTCAACTTTATATCGTGCATGCCCCCTATAAAGGATCTATGCTGCCAGTTATTTACGCATTACTTCCTGGTCATGCAGCGTCAATTTATTCACGATTATTACTCCTAATTCAAAAAGCGGCTACTGAACGCGGAATGTGTTTTTCCCCCAGCACCTTCCAAATTGATTTCGAAGGAGCAATGATTTCGTCCCTAAGAAGCACATTTCCTTGTTCTACGATAAAGGGATGTTTATTTCACTATTGTCAAGCGATATGGAGAGCTGCAAATACCAAAGGATTGTCAGAGCTGTATAAATCGTATATCTCTGTGCGTAAAATGATTCGACGTGTAATGGCTTTCGCTTTGATTCCAGTTTATGAACATTCGGAGGTTTGGTTGGAAATTCAAAATGATTTCCCTACCGGCAACGCTAGCGTTACTACTTTCTTGGATTATTTTGTAAATACATGGCTAGAAAGTTCGCTTCATCCACCAGAAATGTGGAACCATTTCGGAAATTACGCGTACCGTGCCAACAACCATTTGGAAGGATTCCACTGCAAGTTAAATTCCCGCTTAAGCAACAAACCTCACTTTTTTAGATTCGTAGAAATAATTCAATCTTTATATTCTGATCACCGCGATCATAAAATTAATCTTGATGTTGGAAAGAGCGAAGTTGTCATTGATAAAAAGTACTTAAAATTAAATGAAAGGTATAAAAATTTAGTTAAAATATATGAAAACTCGAAAAAAAATCGAAATGATCAAGCAATTAAAAATGCTGTATCTCTACTCGATGGCGTAGCCGTTAACTTGTGTTATGCGTAACAAATAAATGTTGCAAAATATAATTTCGTCTTACTTTTTGTATTCTGAAGACACTAATTTCACTAAAAATTATTAAAAAATAAACCACAAAAACAGTTACCTTTTAGCATAGATTTTAGACCCATTGGACAGAATTCAAAATCCGCCAAAGTGCGGTATTTTTCGGTCGAATGGGACGGTTTCGGTCGAATGGGACGGTTTCGGTCGAATGGGAATTAGGTCGTATGGGAGACAAGCGAAGTTTCGGTGGCTGTAGCGTATTTTTAAGAATAACAAGTATCATTTAAATAGAACACTGAATGAACTAGCGCAATTTTTAAAAATAATAAGTATAATTTAAATTAAAATAAAACACTGAATAAACGTAGCTGTCGAAGTTTCGGTGGAATAATTATAAGTATAATTTAAATTAAAATAGAACACGGAATAAACGTAGATGTTTGTGACGGTTGATGCGTCGAAGTTTCAGTGGGTGTAGCGCAATTTTTAAGAATAATAAGTATCATTTAAATAGAACACTGAATGAACGTGGGAACTATCACATGTTGAAAAATCCTCTTGTTTCTGTGGGGACTATCGTATATTTAAATTTAAATAGAACACTGAAAGAAAGTAGTTGTTAGTGACGGTTGATGCGTCAAAGTCTCGTTGGTTGTAGCGTAATTTTAAAAATAATAAGTGTAAGTTAAATTTAAATATAACACTGAATGAACGTGGGAACTATTGTATTTTGAAAAATCGTCTGTTTCTGCGGGGACTATAGTATCTTTTTGCTTCTGTGAGGACTATCGTGCATATAAAAAACGAAATCTTTTTGCTATGGCATCAAGAGAGTATAAAAATGCCCTATTAGAAATGGAAGCCATTGTTGGTCACCGTAATTTGTGGCCTGAAAATATTAGGCGAATTAGTCTTTTAAAACATTCTGAATCTAATGAACAAATTGTACAAATTTGCGCTTTCGCGTATATGAATTTTGTTGACCCATATCTTCTTGAACATGTTTTATGTCAAGTAGGCGGTACATCTGCATACGCTGATTATAAATCAGCCATTCATGCAAGTTATTTCGCGTGGAATATGAGTAAATATCTGAGACGAAGTCAGTTTGCTTATTCTGTCAAGAAACGTTCCACGTTCCATGTTAAACCTCAACCATGAAGAGTAAGTGAAAGTTGGTAAAATAATAATTGAATTCATAAAATGTTTTGTTATGAAGAGCAAGAAAAGTCGGAATTTGTCCAATGAAATCTCCATCTAAGTCAACATGTCAGTATTCTCCATCTAAGGCAACATATCAGTATTCTCCATCTAAGTCAACATATCAGTATTCTCCGGTGAGTTAACCGGTTGATGACGCTGAACGATTCACCCATCGAAAAACCGTATTTCAAATTTGGTGGACATCCGCAATTCAATTTCGTCTTGAAAGTCGAAACCTAAGCCGCCAATAAGAAGCCAGAATCCAGTTCCTTTACGGACCAATGAGCGACGAGAATCCAAGTGGGCGCGGAAGGCTAAGCCTGCAGAATACGGCGGCCGGTATTTGATTAAGGTGATATATATTTTACCACAATAGGCCTTTCCATCTATCTGCCATATTTCCATCCCCCACGTTTTCCGCCAAAAATTGGAAACTTGTACTCTTCCTATAGCAGGTCTGCCAGACATTGAACGGGGACAGTGCGTCTTATCTATGTAACCGATTTAAGTAACTGAACGAATTGTACCTTATCTCTCTAGCACACCGCCGTAAAAGTTAGGCCTCGATTTTTTAACTGTTGTTGATATTTAACTAGTTATGCTACCAGGAATATTTTAAAATCCATTCCCAACATTAGAATAAGGTACACACTTCGGAATTTTCGGGCATGAGCCTGATGTAAGCGTTGTTTATACGTATGTCAGGGTTCATATTTAAATGAATGGAAGAGCGACAAGATGAATTGTTTAAAGAAAGAAATTAAGTTTAATAATTCGAATTCAGGTTACAAGGTAGAACGCGACTGCATCGTTGCAAAGTCCGGGAGCGAGAGAGCGAGGGTCCCAAAAAATATACGCGAGAAAAAAGAGAAAGGGTCATCCCCGCTCAACCCAAAAAAAAGGGGGAAGGGAATGAAAGCTACTCAGAGGTTATCGGCCCTTTGACCAAAGGGGACTTGGCGCGGCGACTATGTCGCCATCTAGCATACACAAAAAATTTTAAAGCTAACATTCGGTCATCCTACTTGTTAAAACTCCGGTTTAACATAAGAAAAAGAAACAAATAAAACAAGTTTACGAAACACTAAATTATGCAAATGAGATTAAATAGACGTAAAGTTCAAACACTAAACATAATCATCCAAATACGCGGGCTTCTGGCGTTGCCTTATCGGGCGTCGGGGAGGGTCTGGATCGACTCCGTCATCTTCGTCAGACGTATCGGCCGTGGTTAGCTCATTTCCGGGAGGATCGTCTTCGGCGTTATCCTCTATCAGGAATCGTTTGAGCTTATCCACCGGAGCCGTATTCCGGTAAAATCTCTGACTCCGCTGATTCTCGGGGAGGTCTTCTATGAGGTACCTATCGTATTTGAGTTTGTCCGACACAACATAAGGACCTTTGTATTTTGAAGCCGTTTTCCGAGGTAAACCTGTCGCCGGTGGTTCCCGTTCAACCACCACCAGGTCACCCGGCTCGAACGTTGGGGCTTTGGCCCTACGGACGTTGTACCTTAGTCTCTGTTTCTCCTGGTCCGCACGAATAGCTTCAATAGCTGTCTCACGGCGCTCCAGTACGTCGGCGTCGAGAGTTTCTCTTACTGCGTCTTCGATTACGCTTCCGGTCGGATTTCTTGACGGGAAATTCAGGAGCAAAGAGAACGGAGATCGGCCAGTGGCCTTATGAAACGTGTTATTAATGCCCCACTGGAGCTGATGCACACGGGCATCCCAATCTTTATCGTCATCGCGGATGCACATACTCGCGAGTGCCGGGGTTAAGAGCCTATTCAGACGTTCCACCTGACCGTTACCACGCGGCGTCGCTGTCGAATTAACTACGTGTGAGATCTTGGCCTCCTTACAGAGCCCTTCGAAAGATCTCCCGGTATACGAAGTACCTTGATCGGTTATTACGCGCGTCGGCGCGCCGAACAGTCCAATTAAATCCTCGAGGAACCGCCTCGTAGGATTCATTCCAGAGTTCCGTACTGGTCGCAAAACTGTAAATTTCGTGAAAGCGTCTATCGCGACTATCAAATACGTATTTCCGCGAGTACTTTTCACGAAGGGACCTAAATGGTCCATATGTAACGTATGAAAAGGGGTTCCGACCTTATCGATAGGATGCAGCTCCCCAGGTCGTTTTCCCGCCGGCCGTTTATGAAACAGGCACTCGACGCACGAAGAAATATAACGCCGTACGTAGCGTTTTAGCTTTGGAAACCAAAAATTTTCACGAATTTTAGCACAAGTTTTATCGACACTAAAATGCCCGATGTCATCGTGACAGTTCTTAACTACGCGCCATCTGACGCGATCGGGTACCACCCAGAGAAGCGATTCTGGCTTCCCAGTTTCCGTCGGAGCTACCCTTTTGAAGAGTTTTCCGTGTTTCAAAGCAAATTCTCTACGATTTTGCAAATCGCTTTTCGTTGGCTTCTCTTTCGTCGAAATGCTTTCCTTTAAAGCTCGGATTCTAGGATCGTCGTGTTGTGCAGCAGTCAGGAAATCTTCTCGTGATACTTCGGTATGAAAGATTTCCACACCTTTGACTGTGTCAATTTCTTCCGCGTCACTCCAGGGAGACCGACTCAACGCGTCCACGTGAGCCATACGAGTACCCGGACGATGGAGGACTTCAAACGTGTATTCTTGTAGGCGTAGCCACCACCGACCAATTCGCGGCACTAGGTGACGTTTAGACAATGTACACCGTACAGAGTTACAATCCGTTATTACGTGAAACTCGCGACCGACCAAATAAACCCGAAATTTTTCTAAACCCCATACAACCGCTAGGGTTTCCAGCTCGCTCGAATGGTACAGAGCTTCATCGCGTGTGGTTTTACGGCTCGCGTAACAAACAGGATGCCATCTGTCATCCTGTGACTTTTGCAAGAGGATTGCTCCCAGTCCATCTTTACTAGCGTCAGTATGAACTTGCGTCTCGGCTTGTACATCGTAAAGCGACAAGATAGGCCTTTCCGTTAGCCTCGTTTTCAGGGATTCAAAAGCTCGTTGCTGCTTCTCTTGCCACTCCCATGGCGAATCCTTACGTAAGAGACTTGTCAATGGTTCGGCTTCAACCGCGAAGCCCTTAACAAACCTCCGAAAATAGCTAGAGAGCCCAAGAAAGCGGCGTAGCTCATGGACGTTGGTGGGTACGGGGAAGTTTTTCACGCACTCGATTTTTCTGGATCCAGGGCGAATGCCAGTCTCGTCGATTTCGAAACCCAGGTAATCGATATTTCCCAAAAGAAAGCGACATTTCTTTAGGTTGAGGGTGAGATTAGCGTTGCGAATGACGTCCAAAACCTGACGTAGGTTTAAGAGTCCTTCCTCTTCGTCTACCGAGGGTATCAGTACGTCGTCCATGTAGGTTAAGGCTACAGCGTTCCTTAGCGATCCCAACACAGAATTTACCATTTTCTGAAACACTCCGCAAGCGTTGGAGAGTCCAAAAGGCATTACTACAAATTGGTAGTGTCCGTCGGGTGTTACGAACCCGGTCTTTTCCTTTGATTCTTCGCTCAATGGAATTTGATAATAGCCGGACATCATGTCAAGGCTAGTGAAAAGCTTATTTCCACTCAAACGTTCGAGTTGTGAGTCGATTAGCGGCAGAGGGTACGCGTTCTTTTTCGTGATCTTATTCAACGCGCGAAAGTCAATGCACAAACGTTCGTCCCCCGTCTTCTTCTTGACGATAAGAATGGGACTCGAGTATGGAGAGTCCGACTCCTCGATAATTCCGGCCGCTAAAAGTTCCGATATTTTTTTTCTAACGCGGTCTCGTTCAGCGAATGACAATCGATAGGGTCTGTACGTGACCGGTTCATTTGACGTAAGCTCTATATTCATGACAGCTTTGTCCGTCCGTCCGAGTTCGCTTAGATCGTTAGCGAAACAATCTCGGTATTCGTTCAATAATCCGTGCAATCGCTCTATAGTACCGATGGAGAGATTTTCGCCCGCAATTACGTTTTCGGCGGGAAGTGGCGGTAGCGCGATCGGCTTCGTATTAAGGACCTCTCTCGTGGGACCGGTTTCGCGTACACAAATCTCGGCGCGCGCCATTTTTCGCCCCGCTTCAATTATTAGCTCTTTATCCGATACGTTAAAAATCGGCATCGTAGTCGCGCCATCCCGTTCGAGGGAACAGACCGTTCGCGGTAGACAGTACTCGTTTCCGGGAATCATACGAACCGATGATTCTATATATAAATCGGTCCCGTTTTTAAGCTCGTCTCGGGAGATCACGTCGATAAAGCCGACGTAATTTGGAGGGATCACGGTAGCGGCTCGCGCCCACAAATTAACCGTTGGCTCGGGTAAATCCGGAATCGTCAGATTTTTCAAGCGGTCGTCTCCCTCACAGTTCTCGGGTCGCTCCTCGAAAATTCTCAAGGCATTCTTTCGTTTGACAACCACCACGTGTGGTTGTTCGGTAAACGGCTGCCCTATCATGACAGGTATCGATTGAACGTTATCGGGTACCACGTACGCCTCTACCTCAGCCGAAGCTTGGTCCACTGTTAGAGTCAAGTTGCAAACCCCCTCGGGCTTCGTACGACCGGAGCCGTAGCCACCTATGAAGAAATCGTTATCGGTTTCTCTCACTCGTAGCCGTAGTTGACCGGCGCTACTTCGGCGCACCGTCACGCATTTGCTGCCTAAATCGACGTAGGCTTTCATCGGTTGTCCATCAACCAAAGCGTCCATGAAATATTTTACGTTGCCATCGGCGTCAGCTTTTCTACTTTCAACATGTAGCGCGTCGCTAGACGCTCCATTCGACGGCGTTTTTCGGCTACATTGACTGGATTCGTGTCCGGTTCTTTGACAAATGGTACATCGGTCTTTTCTCGGCGGTTTTGGGCAGTCTCTTGAGAAATGTCCATAGTCTCTACAGTTAAAGCAAAGGTATTCCCCTTTCTCATTTACGCGGGGTCGATTTTGTCCATTTCCGGATCTTTTATACTCGTTATTTGAAACCGTACTACGCGATTCAAATCCGGAAGTTTTCCCGTTACGACCGTGGGTGTCCTTGGACGATTCATTATAACGCGTTCGTTCGTTAGAGTTCTTGTTTTGATTTCGTCCGCGACTTTGTAAACGCTCTTCGAGTTGTTTAACGCACAACAATAGTTCTGGAGGTCTTGTGAAATCGCGTACCGATAAAGCCGTAATTAATGAGTCGTCATTAAGTCCGGTGATTAAATATTCTATCATCGCTTCGTCAGATAGTCCACAAAGCCTAGCTTTTGCGATCTTATCATGATAGTATATTTCTACGCTTTCTCCTGCACGTCTCACGCGTCTCTCCATCTCGCGATATAATCGTTGCGAGCTCTTGGCGGGAGGGAACCATTCGACTAACAGTTCCTTCCACTCGGGCCATGTTCGTACCACTACGTCGAGTGACTCGAACCAAACCTTGGCCGTCCCTCTTAATTTAGGTAGGGCACAGCTTACGGTTAAACTATCCGACCATCCGTAGGCTCGGGCGGAATCATCGACTTTTTTAATCCACATCGAGACATCCTGATGAGGGGCTTCTATGGGGTCGAACTCCGGTATCAACTTGGCAGCTTCTGAAGCGTTAACCGGGCTACGTTCGCTAGCCGGTGTCGCACGCTGAGCAGTCGCCTCTAACGTCTGTTGAACCGCCGCCGCTACGGCCGCCTTGATGGATTCTTCGAATCCCGCGAGGGAAATATATCCCGCTGGTACACCTTCGCCGTTACCGTCAGCCATTGTACCCTCGTCGTCGTAGGTTTCAACCTCGGGTTCGTGGAAAAGTCCGTTCGCGGTAGGACAGCCTTCGTCGTCTCTCGCGTTGTAAAACGTTTCGTCGTTTTGTCGTTGAGCCAAGGCCCTCCTACACTCGTGGCAGATTTCTTGCGCGGAATTGGCTATCCTAGTGCTCCGTCTTACGTGGGGGCAACCTTCTACAGTCTCCGGCATGAATTATGTTCTTATCATCGATACGTCGATGATGGCGGTCTCGATTCGCGGACCTCGTGGTCGAGAGAAGTTTGCAAAGGTGGATCGTCACCTAATTGCGTTCGTATCTCCCTATAAGTATGTAATTAAGCCCAGCTTTAATTACAGTACTTCGTGGTGATCGTGCTCTCGATTAAGGCTATCGTCATGGCGTTCGAGCCAAAAATTTCGCTAAGCCTAACCTCGTGTAATCCTAATTCATCTCGTTCAATTTCGGCGTTTTTAAGTTATAATCCCACTTCTGAGATGTAAGCGTTGTTTATACGTATGTCAGGGTTCATATTTAAATGAATGGAAGAGCGACAAGATGAATTGTTTAAAGAAAGAAATTAAGTTTAATAATTCGAATTCAGGTTACAAGGTAGAACGCGACTGCATCGTTGCAAAGTCCGGGAGCGAGAGAGCGAGGGTCCCAAAAAATATACGCGAGAAAAAAGAGAAAGGGTCATCCCCGCTCAACCCAAAAAAAAGGGGGAAGGGAATGAAAGCTACTCAGAGGTTATCGGCCCTTTGACCAAAGGGGACTTGGCGCGGCGACTATGTCGCCATCTAGCATACACAAAAAATCTTAAAGCTAACACTGAGGTTAGGAAAAAAACATTGGCAGCCCAGGCCCTAGTCGTCATCATGACCAAAGCAAGGTAACCAAAAACTCTTGGCAACAGAGCTGCCGCACTACAGAGTTTAAGCAACACAAAATAGTAAAACAGTGATAGTCCTTTTTAAAACAAAATAATATGTTCTTTCTGGACTGGTACAGTTTTACTACCCCCATTATAGGAAAGGCCTATACGACGTCAAATAACAACGACAAATTGACGACCGACGTCAATCTGACAGAACGCGGCAGCAGTTTGGCCAAACTAACCCGAAATAGGAACGAAACATTCCGCCGGACTCGCTATGCGAAAAAAAACAGATTCAGACCTATGAACTAACTGGCAGAATCAAAAATCACTCAGCTTAAATTTGCAAATGTAATTAAAAAACTTGAACGCTAATTATAATATTTACTCTAATCTAATTATAAGGATTTATTATAACAATTAATTAACTTTATCAATTTCAAAACCAATGGGGGATGATAAAGTTGAATATCACGCCAGCTAAACGGTCAAACTCTTCCAAAATATCACCAATTAATTTACTCAATCATTCGATTGCTTTAATTTAGGAGATTCATTGTTGAATTTTTGGGAAGCCTTTCGTAGTTTGGGGGCTGAGATATTGAACCCTTTTATCCCATCATTATAAAGAAAATTGATTTTTTGCCGTTATCGTATTAATAATTATAATTAGTGTCGAAGGTGTAATTATTATTAACCGACGAATATGGTTCAAGATTGTAGCGGATCAGCTACATGAACCTTCACCAAAACATAAACAACACACACATTAAATTGTTAAAGAGAAACCCACTTTAGTGTCTTACCGTTCAGGCTCATAATCTTTTGCATAAAGCCTATTGACTCATAGTTTCTCAATAGCCAGATAGGTGGCGTTCTATTGCACTACTTGAAGGCCTGTCCGTGGGATATATAAAGTCAGGGTTGCCATGCAGTTCGGCTGGCAGTTCACATTAGTCTTTAGTAGTTAACAGTTAGTAGTCGTCTAGTTAAGTAGTGGAGTTCGGTAGTTCTCTCCCTTAAACTAACATCTGTTTAAGTGTCAAGTTAGCTAGCTTGTATCAAAGCTTGCTCGCGTTTTTGTCCAGTTTGACAAACTCGTTCTTGCCCGAACCTACATCTTAACCAGTTCGCGCCGCGTTATTAGAGACAACACGTAGAACACTTTCATGGCTCTATACAACTTGGTAAGAGAGTAAATCTTTGCTATATAATCGAACCCTATTTACTGGCGCTACTTAAATACTTAAATATTACTAAAGCATTGTAAATATATAAGTCATTTTTTATTATTATTATGTACTTATCAATTATTTATTTTGTATGTTAAACGTACCAGAAAGGACCTGGTTATTAAACTGAGATTAAGATAGTAATGCTTGGTCTCATTATTTCAACCTGTTCACCCACTTTTGAAGTGAATCGATTACAGGGGGAAATAATTGGCGGGCTTGCCAGGACCCGACAGCATTTAAGTTGCTTAAAACTTTAACTTTCTGGTTACGTTTCCTTCTAAAAGACTAAGCCTCTGTCTTAACTTGTTAGGACTAGTTTAGCATTGTTACGTATTAACATGAGGCCTATACGTGCACATACGTCAGATGCAAGTAATTAGTTGCATTTAATTATTCACTAAATTACTTCTGCAGAAATTAGGGTCCGTCCGGGCTTTGAACCGGGACCGCTCGCACCCGAAGCGAGTAACATACCCCTAGGCCAACGGACCTGCATGACACTGAAACATGCTAAACTCATAGGCCTACAATTTAACTAGTTGCATTTTAATAGTCACTAAATTACTTCTGCAAAACTCGGCTCCGTCCGGGATTTGAACCCGGGACCACTCGCACCCGAAGCGAGTATCATACCCCTAGACAAACGGACCATGAATTCAGCTGAAACAAGCTCAACTCCAAGACCTACCCTGAAATTAGTTGCAATTAAATATTTATAAATTACTTCTGCAAAATATAGGGGCGTCCGGGATTTGATCCCGGGACCTCTCGCACCCGAAGCGAGTATCATACCCCTAGACCAACGGACCTGCATGGCAATGAAACACACTAAACTCATAGGCCTACAATTTAACTAGTTGCATTTTAATAGTCACTAATTTACTTCTGCAAAACTCGGCTCCGTCTTGGATTTGAACCCGGGACTTCTCGCACCCTAAGCGACTATCATACCCCTAAACCAACGATCCATATATGTACATGAAACAACCTGAACTCATAGGTCTACCCTGTAATTAGTTGCAATTAATTATTCACTAAATTACTTCCGCAAAATATCGGGTCCGTCCGGGATTTGATCCCGGGTCCCCTCGCACCCTAAGCGAGTATCATAGCCCTAAACCAACGGTCCATATATGTACCTAAAACAAGCTGAACTCATAGGTCTACCCTGTAATTAGTTGCATTTAAATATTCACTAAATTACTTCTGCAAAAATTAGGGTCCGTCCGGGCTTTGAACCGGGACCGCTCGCACCCGAAGCGAGTAACATACCCCTAGGCCAAAGGACCATGTATGTTCCTGAAACAAGCTCAACTCATAGGCCTACCCTATAATTATTTGCATTTTAATAGTCACCAATTACTTCTGCAAAACTCGCGTCCGTCCGGGATTTGAACCCGGGACCACTTGCACCCAAAGCGAGCATCATACCCCTAGACCAACGGACCTGTATGACACTGAAACATGCTAAACTCATAGGCCTACAATTTTACCATTTATGTTTAAGTAGTCAATTTTTTCTGCAAAAACTCGGCTCCGTCCGGGATTTGAACACGGGACCAATCGCACCCAAGACGAGTATGATACCCCTAGACCAACGGACCATGTATGTAACTGAAACAAGCTCAACTCGTAAGACTACCCTGTCAATAGTTGCATTTAAATATTTACTAAATTACTTCTGCAAAAAATTCGGATCCGTCCGGGATTTGAACCCGGGACCCCTCGCACCGTAAGCGAGTATCATAGCCCTAAACCAACGATCCATATATGTTTCTGAAACAAGCTGAACTCATTGGTCTACCCTGTAATTAGTTGCAATTAATTATTCACTAAATTACTTCCGCAAAATATCGGGTCCGTCCGGGATTTGATCCCGGGTCCCCTCGCACCCTAAGCGAGTATCATAGCCCTAAACCAACGGTCCATATATATATACCTAAAACAAGCTGAACTCATAGGTCTACCCTGTTATTAGTTGCATTTAATTATTCACTAAAAGTTTTCTGCAAAAATTAGGGTCCGTCCGGGCTTTGAACCGGGACCGCTCGCACCCGAAGCGAGTAACATACCCCTAGGCCAACGGACCATGTATGTTCCTGAAACAAGCTCAACTCATAGGCCTACCCTATAATTATTTGCATTTTAATAGTCACCAATTACTTCTGCAAAACTCGCGACCGTCCGGGATTTTAACCCGGGACCACTTGCACACAAAGCGAGCATCATACCCTAGACCAACGGACCTGTATGACACTGAAACATGCTAAACTCATATGCCTACAATTTTACCATTTATGTTTAAATAGTCAATTTTTTCTGCAAAAACTCGGCTCCGTCCGGGATTTGAACACGGGACCAATCGCACCCAAGACGAGTATCATACCCCTAGACAAACGGACCATGAATTCAGCTGAAACAAGCTCAACTCCAAGACCTACCCTGTAATTAGTTGCAATTAAATATTCACTAAATTACTTCTGCAAAAAATCAGGTCCGTCCGGGATTTGATTCCGGGACCCCTCGCACCCTAAGCGAGTATCATAGCCCTAAACCAAGGGACCTGCATGACACTGAAACATGCTAAACTCATAAGCCTACAATTTATCTAGTTGCATTTTAATAGTCACTAAATTACTTCTGCAAAACTCGGCTCCGTCCGGGATTTGAACCCGGGACCCCTCGCACCGTAAGCGAGTATCATAGCCCTAAACCAACGATCCATATATGTTTCTGAAACAAGCTGAACTCATTGGTCTACCTTGTAATTAGTTGCAATTAAATATTCACTAAATTACTTCTGCAAAATATCGGGGCGTCCGGGATTTGATCCCGGGACCTCTCGCACCCGAAGCGAATATCATACCCCTAGACCAACGGACCTGCATGGCAATGAAACACACTAAACTCATAGGCCTACAATTTAACTAGTTGCATTTTAATAGTCACTAATTTACTTCTGCAAAACTCGGCTCCGTCTTGGATATGAACCCGGGACTTCTCGCACCCTAAGCGAGTATCATACCCTTAAACCAACGATCCATATATGTACATGAAACAACCTGAACTCATAGGTCTACCCTGTAATTAGTTGCAATTAATTATTCACTAAATTACTTCCGCAAAATATCGGGTCCGTCCGGGATTTGATCCCGGGTCCCCTCGCACCCTAAGCGAGTATCATAGCCCTAAACCAACGGTCCATATATGTACCTAAAACAAGCTGAACTCATAGGTCTACCCTGTAATTAGTTGCATTTAATTATTCACTAAATTACTTCCGCAAAATATCGGGTCCGTCCGGGATTTGAACCCGGGACCCCTCGCACCGTAAGCGAGTATCATAGCCCTAAACCAACGATCCATATATGTTTCTGAAACAAGCTCAACTCCAAGACCTACCCTGAAATTAGTTGCAATTAAATATTCACTAAATTACTTCTGCAAAATATCGGGGCGTCCGGGATTTGATCCCGGGACCTCTCGCACCCGAAGCGAATATCATACCCCTAGACCAACGGACCTGCATGGCAATGAAACACACTAAACTCATAGGCCTACAATTTAACTAGTTGCATTTTAATAGTCACTAATTTACTTCTGCAAAACTCGGCTCCGTCTTGGATTTGAACCCGGGACTTCTCGCACCCTAAGCGAGTATCATACCCTTAAACCAACGATCCATATATGTACATGAAACAACCTGAACTCATAGGTCTACCCTGTAATTAGTTGCAATTAATTATTCACTAAATTACTTCCGCAAAATATCGGGTCCGTCCGGGATTTGATCCCGGGTCCCCTCGCACCCTAAGCGAGTATCATAGCCCTAAACCAACGGTCCATATATGTACCTAAAACAAGCTGAACTCATAGGTCTACCCTGTAATTAGTTGCATTTAATTATTCACTAAATTACTTCCGCAAAATATCGGGTCCGTCCGGGATTTGAACCCGGGACCCCTCGCACCGTAAGTGAGTATCATAGCCCTAAACCAACGATCCATATATGTTTCTGAAACAAGCTGACCTCATTGGTCTACCCTGTAATTAGTTGCAATTAATTATTCACTAAATTACTTCCGCAAAATATCGGGTCCGGCCGGGATTTGATCCCGGGTCCCCTCGCATCGTAAGCGAGTATCATAGCCCTAAACCAACGATCCATATATGTTTCTGAAACAAGCTGAACTCATTGGTCTACCCTGTAATTAGTTGCAATTAATTATTCACTAAATTACTTCCGCAAAATATCGGGTCCGGCCGGGATTTGATCCCGGGTCCCCTCGCACCCTAAGCGAGTATCATAGCCCTAAACCAACGGTTCATATATGTACTTAAACAAGCTGAACTCATAGGTCTACCCTGTAATTAGTTGCATTTAATTATTCACTAAATTACTTCTGCAAAAATTAGGGTCCGTCCGGGCTTTGAACCGGGACCGCTCGCACCCGAACCGAGTAACATACCCCTAGGCCAACGGACCATGTATGTTCCTGAAACAAGCTCAACTCATAGGCCTACCCTATAATTATTTGCATTTTAATAGTCACCAATTACTTCTGCAAAACTCGCGTCCGTCCGGGATTTGAACCCGGGACCACTTGCACCCAAAGCGAGCATCATACCCCTAGACCAACGGACCTGTATGACACTGAAACATGCTAAACTCATAGGCCTACAATTTTACCATTTATGTTTAATAGTCAATTTTTTCTGCAAAAACTCGGCTCCGTCCGGGATTTGAACACGGGACCAATCGCACCCAAGACGAGTATGATACCCCTAGACCATCGGACCTCGTATGTAACTGAAACAAGCTCAACTCGTAAGACTACCCTGTCAATAGTTGCATTTCAATATTCACTAAATTACTTCTGCAAAAATTCGGGTCGTTCCGGGATTTGAACCCGGGACCACTCGCACCCGAAGCGAGTATCATACCCCTAGACAAACGGACCATGAATTCAGCTGAAACAAGCTCAACTCCAAGACCTACCCTGAAATTAGTTGCAATTAAATATTCACTAAATTACTTCTGCAAAATATCGGGGCGTCCCGGATTTGATCCCGGGACCTCTCGCACCCGAAGCGAGTATCATACCCCTAGACCAACCGACCCGCATGGCAATGAAACATACTAAACTCATAGGCCTACAATTTATTTATTTGCATTTTAATAGTCACTAATTTACTTCTGCAAAACTCGGTTCCGTCTTGGATTTGAACCCGGGACCCCTCGCACCCTAAGCGAGTATCATACCCCTAAACCAACGATCCATATATGTACATGAAACAACCTGAACTCATAGGTCTACCTTGAAATTAGTTGCAATTAATAATTCACTAAATTACTTCCGCAAAATATCGGGTCCGTCCGGGATTTGATCCCGGGTCCCCTCGCACCCTAAGCGAGTACCATAGCCCTAACCCAACGGTCCATATATGTACCTAAAACAAGCTGAACTCATAGGTCTACCCTGTAATAAGTTGCATTTAATTATTCACTAAATTACTTCTGCAAAAATTAGGGTCCGTCCGGGCTTTGAACCGGGACCGCTCGCACCCGAAGCGAGTAACATACCCCTAGGCCAACGGACCATGTATGTTCCTGAAACAAGCTCAACTCATAGGCCTACCCTATAATTATTTGCATTTTAATAGTCAACAATTACTTCTGCAAAACTCGCGCCCGTCCGGGATTTGAACCCGGGACCACTTGCACCCAAAGCGAGCATCATACCCCTAGACCAACGGACCTGTATGACACTGAAACATGCTAAACTCATAGGCCTACAATTTTACCATTTATGTTTAAATAGTCAATTTTTTCTGCAAAAACGCGGCTCCGTCCGGGATTTGAACACGGGACCAGTCGCACCCAAGACGAGTATGATACCCCTAGACCAACGGACCACGTATGTAACTGAAACAAGCTCAACTCGTAAGACTACCCTGTCAATAGTTGCATTTCAATATTCACTAAATTACTTCTGCAAAAATTCAGGTCGTTCCGGGATTTGAACCAGGGACCACTCGCACCCGAAGCGAGTATCATACCCCTAGACCAACGGACCTGCATGACACTGAAACATGCTAAACTCATAGGCCTACAATTTAACTAGTTGCATTTTAATAGTCACTAAATTACTTCTGCAAAACTCGGCTCCGTCCGGGATTTGAACCCGGGACCACTCGCACCCGAAGCGAGCATCATACCCCTAGACAAACGGACCATGAATTCAGCTGAAACAAGCTCAACTCCAAGACCTACCCTGAAATTAGTTGCAATTAAATATTCACTAAATTACTTCTGCAAAATATCGGGGCGTCCCGGATTTGATCCCGGGACCTCTCGCACCCGAAGCGAGTATCATACCCCTAGACCAACGGACCTGCATGGCAATGAAACATACTAAACTCATAGGCCTACAATTTATTTATTTGCATTTTAATAGTCACTAATTTACTTCTGCAAAACTCGGTTCCGTCTTGGATTGGAACCCGGGACCCCTCGCACCCTAAGCGAGTATCATACCCCTAAACCAACGATCCATATATGTACATGAAACAACCTGAACTCATAGGTCTACCTTGAAATTAGTTGCAATTAATAATTCACTAAATTACTTCCGCAAAATATCGGGTCCGTTCGGGATTTGATCCCGGGTCCCCTCGCACCCTAAGCGAGTAACATACCCCTAGGCCAATGGACCATGCATGTTCCTGAATCAAGCTCAACTCATAGGCCTACCCTATAATTATTTGCATTTTAATAGTCACCAATTACTTCTGCAAAACTCGCGTCCGTCCGGGATTTGAACCCGGGACCACTTTCACCCAAAGCGAGCATCATACCCCTAGACCAACGGACCTGTGTGACACTGAAACATGCTAAACTCATAGGCCTACAATTTTACCATTTATGTTTAAATAGTCAATTTTTTCTGCAAAAACTCGGCTCCGTCCGGGATTTGAACACGGGACCAATCGCACCCAAGACGAGTATGATACCCCTAGACCAACGGACCATGTATGTAACTGAAACAAGCTCAACTCGTAAGACTACCCTGTCAATAGTTGCATTTAAATATTCACTAAATTACTTCTGCAAAAAATTCGGATCCGTCCGGGATTTGAAACCGGGACCCCTCGCACCCGAAGCGAGTATCATAGCCCTAAACCAACGACCCATATATGTACCTGAAACAAGCTGAACTCATTGGTTTACCCTGTAATTAGTTGCAATTAAATATTCACTAAATTACTTCTGCAAAATATCGGGGCGTCCCGGATTTGATCCCGGGACCTCTCGCACCCGAAGCGAGTATCATACCCCTAGACCAACGGACCTGCATGGCAATGAAACATACTAAACTCATAGGCCTACAATTTATTTATTTGCATTTTAATAGTCACTAATTTACTTCTGCAAAACTCGGTTCCGTCTTGGATTGGAACCCGGGACCCCTCGCACCCTGAGCGAGTATCATACCCCTAAACCAACGATCCATATATGTACATGAAACAACCTGAACTCATAGGTCTACCTTGAAATTAGTTGCAATTAATAATTCACTAAATTACTTCCGCAAAATATCGGGTCCGTCCGGGATTTGATCCCGGGTCCCCTCGCACCCTAAGCGAGTATCATAGCCCTAAACCAACGGTCCATATATGTACTTAAAACAAGCTGAACTCATAGGTCTACCCTGTAATTAGTTGCATTTAAATATTCACTAAATTACTTCTGCAAAAATTAGGATCCGTCCGGGCTTTGAACCGGGACCGCTCGCACCCGAAGCGAGTAACATACCCCTAGGCCAATGGACCATGCATGTTCCTGAAACAAGCTCAACTCATAGGCCTACCCTATAATTATTTGCATTTTAATAGTCACCAATTACTTCTGCAAAACTCGCGTCCGTCCGGGATTTGAACCCGGGACCACTTTCACCCAAAGCGAGCATCATACCCCTAGACCAACGGACCTGTGTGACACTGAAACATGCTAAACTCATAGGCCTACAATTTTACCATTTATGTTTAAATAGTCAATTTTTTCTGCAAAAACTCGGCTCCGTCCGGGATTTGAACACGGGACCAATCGCACCCAAGACGAGTATGATACCCCTAGACCAACGGACCATGTATGTAACTGAAACAAGCTCAACTCGTAAGACTACCCTGTCAATAGTTGCATTTAAATATTCACTAAATTACTTCTGCAAAAAATTCGGATCCGTCCGGGATTTGAAACCGGGACCCCTCGCACCCGAAGCGAGTATCATAGCCCTAAACCAACGACCCATATATGTACCTGAAACAAGCTGAACTCATTGGTTTACCCTGTAATTAGTTGCATTTAAATATCCACTAAATTACTTCTTCAACAAGTTGGGAAAACCAAAATATTACCTCTCCGAGTCTAGAGGTCTACTACTACAAACTTATTTACCTAGATATGGAATTATTTCTCTTTTTTGAAGTAAAAATTTTCGAAATATTGAAGCAGTATTCCAAGCATAGCGAATATACAGTAAAGCAGACGACATTTTACATCCAATAAGGATAAATCTTGGACACATGGAAATCAGTCAATGGGGAAAAGATCAGGAAATGAAGTCTACGCTTCAGCTGTTTACCGTATATTCTGATAGCTACATTCACAACTGGTTTGCAGTGTAAACACTATCGTCTCGTCTCACCTCAACAATATTCTTAGTTTGCCAACATGAATGTTAACGTTAAATAACACCAAAGCTAAATTGTAGCTAGACGCACTGATAGTCAATGCGCACGATAAAGAGAATAAAAAGTCTGTAGCTACTACCCGTTTACCATTAGCCCTTTTACTATTCGAATTGCCACCATGATCTTTTCTTCTATTATAAAACCTTAACCTTATTATTTAATAGTGTATTTAACTTTCGGCTCACTCTGAACCGTTGATGTCTCTTCATTTCAGACACGAAAATCAAAGCCCAAAGTTTACTTAACCTCAGGCCTCAATTATTTACTCTTTGTTTCACTAAGCCTATTGCGGATGATACTTAATATACCCGCCGGAGTCTAGGTCTTAGCTTTCTTCATGAAATCACTAAACCAAGACTTATTCTATATACAGATGTAGTATAGCTTAAATAATATATAAACAGCCATTTCAAATAACAATATTAAAAAAAATCTTTGAAATATCAAAATGAAACAGAGCTTTAAAGCTACAAAAGTACAAATGCATCATAATTACGAAAAATACTTCCACATATTCACTTTATATTATGGAAAAAGGGAATATTAAGGTTCTGTATGATTTCTTAACACATCAACACAAGGCTAACTGCTAACGCGACGCACTAGTGTAACAATGGACGGACACACACACACAAAAACATAGACTGCTTTTTAACTCTTTCCGTATTAATTTTGAGTTGAGAAACAAGATTATCTTTAATATTTAAATAAAAATAATTATTTTAAATTATTTTAATCTTCAACAAGAATGAACACTTCAAAGCTATGACACGATAACGATTAGCCCTTTCACTGATCTAATTGCTACCATGATGCTTTCTTCTGTTGTAAAATCTAAATCTGATTAGTTAAACGTGTATTTAATTTTCGGCTCACTCTGAACCGTTAATGTCCCTTCATTACAGACACGATAATCAAAACCCAATGTTTACTCCACCTCAGGTCTGAATTATTTACTCTTTGGTTCACTAAGCCTATTGCGGATCGAACTTGATTTACCAGACAGAATCCAGGCCTTAGCTTTCTTCATGAAAAAACTGAACCAAGGATTATTCTATATACTGATGTAGTATAGCTTAAGTAATATATAAACAGCCATTTCAAATAATAATATTAAAAAACATCCTTGGAATATCAAAATGAAACAGAGCTTTAAAGCTACAAAAGTAGTAAATGCATCGTAACTACGAAAACGATTTCCACATATTCTCTTTATATTATGGAAAAAGTGAATATTAAGGTTCTGTAGGATTTCTTAACACATCAAAACAAAGCGAACAGCTAACTCGGCGCACTAGTGTGACAACGGACAGACACACACAGACAAAAAAATAGACTGCTTTTTAACTCTTTCCGTATTAATTTTGAATTGAGAAAAGAGATTATCTTAAATATTAAAATAAATATAATTAATATTAAATATTTTCTTCGTTAGTTGTTCGCCTTATTGTGCGTTACATCGTTTTAATAAAGAATAATTAAACAAACTTGAGAGACTTGACTAATATTGACGTTTGAATTGAAGGATATGACTGCTGCTTCGCCTTACTAAAATAGGTAGTATATAAGGGTTTCGAATCGCAGCTATGGATAAGAACATCGCAATTGCGTGAACCTTGGCGGAAGACCCCGCCAATGCAAGGCTAAAAGTTTCTCGTAACCCTAGCCGATCGCCGCGTATGTCTTAATCTTAAGGATGATGGTGGTGTTAGAAGCCAGGTGTGCAGACTGGTGTCCATGTGGGATGGACAAAGAATAGAAGATGGTGGTGTTTAGAAGCCAGTAAGTACAGACTGGTGTCCATGTGGAATGGACAAAGACGAGAAGGTGGTGGTGTTTAGAAGCCAGTAAGTACAAACTGGTGTCCATGTGGAATGGGCGAAAGACTAGAAGATGGTGGTGTTTAGAAGACAATAAGTTCAGACTGGTGTCCATGTGGGGTGGACAAATGAACAGAATTGTTAAACAGGCAATGGAGTAATAGCCTGTAAGTCGAATACAATTTCCGGGACTGTAAATACACGTTTGCTCCGATTTGCAAACTGCGAACGCGGTCACGTGGGTGTAACAACGGACAGACAGACACACAGACACGTTGAAATTAGAACCTCTCCGTGACATACGTCACTCGGAGAGGTAAAAATTCGGGTCCGGCCGGGATTTAAACCCGGGACCACTCGCACCCGAAGCGAGTATCATACACCTAGACCAACGGACCATGAATTCAGCTGAAACAATCTCAACTCCAAGACCTACCCTGTAATTAGTTGCAATTAAATATTCACTAAATTACTTCTGCAAAAATTCGGGTCCGTCCGGGATTTGAACCCGGGACCATTCGCACCCGAAACGAGCATCATACCCCTAGACCAACGGACCTGCATGTCACTGAAACATGCTAAACTCATAGGCCTACAATTTAACTATTTGCATTTTAATAGTCAATAAATTACTTCTGCATAACTCGGGTCCGTCCGGGATTTGAACCCGGGACCACTTGCACCCAAAGCGAGTATCATAACCCTAGACCAACGGACCTGTATGACACTGAAACATGCTAAACTCATAGGCCTACAATTTTACCATTTGTGTTTAAATAGTCAATTTCTTCTGCAAAAACTCGGCTCCGTCCACGATTGGAACCCGGGACCACTCGCACCGAAAACGAGTATGATACCCCTAGACCAACGGACCATGTATGTAACTGAAACAAGCTCAACTCGTAAGAGTACCCTGTCAATAGTTGCATTTAAATATTCACTAAATTACTTCTGCAAAAAATTCGGGTCCGTCCGGTATTTGAAACCGGGACCCCTCGCACCCTAAGCGAGTATCATAGCCCTAGACCAACGGACCATGAATTCAGCTGAAACAAGCTCAACTCCAAGGTCTACCCTGTAAATAGTTGCAATTAAATATTCACTAAATTACTTCTGCAAAAAATTCGGGTCCGTCCCGGATTTGAACCCGGGACCACTCGCAACCGAAGCGAGTATCACACCCCTAGACCAACGGACCATGAATTCAGCTGAAACAAGCTCAACTCATAGGCCTACCCTTTAGTTATTTGCATTTAAATATTCACTAAATTACTTCTGCATAAAGTCGGGCCCGTCCGGGATTTTAACACGCGACCACTCGCACCCGAAGCGAGTATCACACCCCTAGACCAACGTACCATATACGCAGCTGAAACAAGCTCAACTCCAAGGCCTTCCCTGTAATTAGTTGCATTTAAATATTCTCTAAATTACTTCTGCAAAAATTCGGGTCCGTCCGGGATTTGATCCCGGGACCACTCGCACCCGAAGCGAGTAACATACCCCTAGGCCAACGGACCATGTATGTTGCTGAAACAAGCTCAACTCATAGGCCTACCCTTTAATTATATGCATTTAAATATTCAATAAATTACTTCTACATAAAGTCGGGCCCGTCCGGAATTTTAACACGTGACAGCTCGCACTCGAAGCGCGTATCACACCCCTGGACCAACGGACCAAATACGCAGCTGAAACAATCTCAACTCCAACGCCTACCCTGTAATTAGTTGCAATTAAATATTCACTAAATTTCTTCTGCAAAACATCGGGTCCGTCCGGGATTTGATCCCGGGACCCCTCGCACCCTAAGCGAGTACCATACACCTAAACCAATGATACATATATGTACCCGAAACGAGCTCAACTCATAGGTCTACCGTGTAATTAGTTGCATTTAAATATTCACTAAATTACTTCTGCAAAAATTCGGGTCCGTCCAGGATTTGAACCCGGGACCACTCGAACACGTAGCGAGTACCATACACCTAAACCAACGATACATATATGTACCCGAAAGGAGCTCAACTCATAGGTCTACCCTGTAATTAGTTGCATTTAAATATTCACTAAATTACTTCTGCAAAATATCGGGGCGTCCGGGATTTGATCCCGGGACCTCTCGCACCCGAAGCGAGTATCATACCCCTAGACCAACGGACCTGCATGGTAATGAAACATACTAAACTCATAGGCCTACAATTTAACTATTTGCATTTTAATATTCACTAATTTACTTCTGAAAAAACTCGGGTCCGTCAGGAATTTGAACCCAGGACCACTCGCACCCGAAGCGAGTATTATACCCCCAGACCAAAGAACCGTGAATTCAGCTCAAACAAGCTCTACTCCAAGGCCTACCCTGTAATTAGTTGCATTTTAATATTCACTAAATTACTTCTGCAAAAATCCGGGTCCGTCAGGGATTTGAACCCGGGACCACTCGCACCTGAAGCGGGTATCATACCCCTAAACCAACGGATGATTTATGAATCTGAAACGTGATCAGCAAACAGGCCTAAAATTTAATTAGTTGCATATAAATAGTAACTAATTGACTTATGCAAGTTGTTGGGTCCGTTTGAGGTTTGAACCCGGGACCACTCGCACTTGAAGCGGGTATCATACCCCTAAACCAACGGATCATATATGAATCTGAAACGTGATCAGCAAACAGGCCTAAAATTTAATTAGTTGCATATAAATAGAAACTAATTGACTTATGCAAGTTGTTGCGTCCGTTTGAGATTTGAACCCGGGACCACTCGCATCGGAAGCGAGTATCATACCCCTAAACCAAAGAACCATATATAGCTGAAACAAGCTCAACTCATAGGCCTACCCTGTAATTAGTTGCAATTAAATAATAACGAAATTACTTCTGCAAAATGTCGGGTCCGTCCGGGATTTGAAACCGGGACCCCTCGCTCCCTAAGCGATTGGCATAGCCCTAAACCAACGATCCATATATATACCTGAAACAAGCTCAACTCATAGGTCTACCCTGTAATTAGTTGCATTTAAATATCCTCTAAATTACTTCTGCAAAACTCGGCTCCGTCCGGGATTTGAACCCGGGACCCCTCGCACCCGAAGCGAGTATCATAGCCCTAGACCAACGGACCATGAATTCAGCTGAAACAAGCTCAACTCCAAGAACTACCCTGTAATTAGTTTCAATTAAATATTCACTAAATTTCTTCTGCAAAATATCGGGTACGTCCGGGATTTGATCCCGGGACCCCTCGCACCCTAAGCGAGTATCATAGCCCTAAACCAACGACCCACATATGTACCTGAAACAAGCTGAACTCATTGGTCTACCCTGTAATTAGTTGCATTTAAATATCCACTAAATTACTTCTTCAAAAATTCGGGTCCGGCCGGGATTTAAACCCGGGAACACTCGCACCCTAAGCGAGTATCATAGCCCTAAACCAAGGGACCTGCATGACACTGAAACATGCTAAACTCATAAGCCTACAATTTATCTAGTTGCATTTTAATAGTCACTAAGTTACTTCTGCAAAACTCGGCTCCGTCCGGGATTTGAACCCGGGACCCCTCGCACCCTACGCGAGTATCATAGCCCTAAACCAACGATCCACATATGCACCTGAAACAACCTAAACTCATAGGCCTACCCTATAATTATTTGCATTTAAATATTCACTAAATTACTTCTGCATAAAGTCGGGCCCGTCCGGGATTTTAACACGCGACCACTCGCACCCGAAGCGAGTATCACACTCCTAGACCAAAGGACCATATACGCAGCTGAATCAAGCTCAACTCCAAGGCCTACCCTGTAATTAGTTGCATTTAAATATTCTCTAAATTACTTCTGCAAAAATTCGGGTCCGTCCGGGATTTGAACCCGGGACCAAACTCGCACCCGAAACGAGCATCATACCCCAAGACCAACGGACCTGCATCTCACTGAAACATGCTAAACTCATAGGCCTACAATTTAACTAGTTGCATTTTAATAGTCACTAAATTACTTCTGCAAAAATTCGGGTCCGTCAGGGATTTGAACCCGGGACCACTCGCACCTGAAGCGGGTATCATACCCCTAAACCAACGGATCATTTATGAATCTGAAACGTGATCAGCAAACAGGCCTAAAATTTAATTAGTTGCATATAAATAGTAACTAATTGACTTATGCAAGTTGTTGGGTCCGTTTGAGGTTTGAACCCGGGACCACTCGCACTTGAAGCGGGTATCATACCCCTAAACCAACGGATCATATATGAATCTGAAACGTGATCAGCAAACAGGCCTAAAATTTAATTAGTTGCATATAAATAGAAACTAATTGACTTATGCAAGTTGTTGCGTCCGTTTGAGATTTGAACCCGGGACCACTCGCATCGGAAGCGAGTATCATACCCCTAAACCAAAGAACCATATATAGCTGAAACAAGCTCAACTCATAGGCCTACCCTGTAATTAGTTGCAATTAAATAATAACGAAATTACTTCTGCAAAATGTCGGGTCCGTCCGGGATTTGAAACCGGGACCCCTCGCTCCCTAAGCGATTGGCATAGCCCTAAACCAACGATCCATATATATACCTGAAACAAGCTCAACTCATAGGTCTACCCTGTAATTAGTTGCATTTAAATATCCTCTAAATTACTTCTGCAAAACTCGGCTCCGTCCGGGATTTGAACCCGGGACCCCTCGCACCCGAAGCGAGTATCATAGCCCTAGACCAACGGACCATGAATTCAGCTGAAACAAGCTCAACTCCAAGAACTACCCTGTAATTAGTTGCAATTAAATATTCACTAAATTTCTTCTGCAAAATATCGGGTACGTCCGGGATTTGATCCCGGGACCCCTCGCACCCTAAGCGAGTATCATAGCCCTAAACCAACGACCCACATATGTACCTGAAACAAGCTGAACTCATTGGTCTACCCTGTAATTAGTTGCATTTAAATATCCACTAAATTACTTCTTCAAAAATTCGGGTCCGGCCGGGATTTAAACCCGGGAACACTCGCACCCTAAGCGAGTATCATAGCCCTAAACCAAGGGACCTGCATGACACTGAAACATGCTAAACTCATAAGCCTACAATTTATCTAGTTGCATTTTAATAGTCACTAAGTTACTTCTGCAAAACTCGGCTCCGTCCGGGATTTGAACCCGGGACCCCTCGCACCCTACGCGAGTATCATAGCCCTAAACCAACGATCCACATATGCACCTGAAACAACCTAAACTCATAGGCCTACCCTATAATTATTTGCATTTAAATATTCACTAAATTACTTCTGCATAAAGTCGGGCCCGTCCGGGATTTTAACACGCGACCACTCGCACCCGAAGCGAGTATCACACTCCTAGACCAAAGGACCATATACGCAGCTGAATCAAGCTCAACTCCAAGGCCTACCCTGTAATTAGTTGCATTTAAATATTCTCTAAATTACTTCTGCAAAAATTCGGGTCCGTCCGGGATTTGAACCCGGGACCAAACTCGCACCCGAAACGAGCATCATACCCCAAGACCAACGGACCTGCATCTCACTGAAACATGCTAAACTCATAGGCCTACAATTTAACTAGTTGCATTTTAATAGTCACTAAATTACTTCTGCAAAAATTCGGGTCCGTCAGGGATTTGAACCCGGGACCACTCGCACCTGAAGCGGGTATCATACCCCTAAACCAACGGATCATTTATGAATCTGAAACGTGATCAGCAAACAGGCCTAAAATTTAATTAGTTGCATATAAATAGTAACTAATTGACTTATGCAAGTTGTTGGGTCCGTTTGAGGTTTGAACCCGGGACCACTCGCACTTGAAGCGGGTATCATACCCCTAAACCAACGGATCATATATGAATCTGAAACGTGATCAGCAAACAGGCCTAAAATTTAATTAGTTGCATATAAATAGAAACTAATTGACTCATGCAAGTTGTTGCGTCCGTTTGAGATTTGAACTCGGGACCACTCGCATCTGAAGCGAGTATCATACCCCTAAACCAAAGCACCACATATAGCTGAAACAAGCTCAACTCATAAGCCTACCCTGTAATTAGTTGCAATTAAATAATAACGAAATTACTTCTGCAAAATGTCGGGTCCGTCCGGGATTTGAAACCGGGACCCCTCGCACCCTAAGCAATTTTCATAGCCCTAAACCAACGATACATATATGTACCTGAAACAAGCTCAACTCATAGGTCTACCCTGTAATTAGTTGCATTTAAATATTCTCTAAATTACTTCTGCAAAAACTCGGGTCCGTCTAGGATTTGAACCCGGGACCACTCGCACTTGAAGCGGGTATCATACCCCCAAACCAACGGATCATTTATGAATCTGAAACGTGATCAGCAAACAGGCCTAAAATTTAATTAGTTGCATATAAATAGTAACTAATTGACTTATGCAAGTTGTTGGGTCCGTTTGAGATTTAAATCCGGGACCACTCGCACCTGGAGCGAGTATCATACCCCTAATCCAAAGAACCATATATAACTGAACAAGCTCAACTCATAGGCCTACCCTTTAATTATTTGCATTTAAATATTCACTAAATTACTTCTACATAAAGTCGGGCCCGTCCGGGATTTTAACACGTGACCACTCGCACACGAAGCGAGTATCACACCCCTAGACCAACGGACCATATACGCAGCTGAAACAAGCTCAACTCCAAGGCCTACCCTGTAATTAGTTGCATTTAAATATTCTCTAAATTACTTCTGCAAAAATTCGGGTCCTGCCGGGATTTGAACCCGGGAACACTCGCACCCGAAGCGAGTACCATACACCTAAAGCAATTATACATATATGTACCCGAAACGAGCTCAACACATAGGTCAACCCTGTAATTAGTTGCATTTAAATATTCACTAAATTACTTCTGCAAAAATTCGGGTCCGTCCAGGATTTGAACCCGGGACCACTCGCACCCGTAGCGAGTACCATACACCTAAACCAACGATACATATATGTACCTGAAACAAGCTCAACTCATAGGTCTACCCTGTAATTAGTTGCATTTAATTATTCACTAAATTACTTCTGCAAAAATCCGGGTCCGTCAGGGATTTGAACCCGGGACCACTCGCACCTGAAGCGGGTATCATACCCCTAAACCAACGGATGATTTATGAATCTGAAACGTGATCAGCAAACAGGCCTAAAATTTAATTAGTTGCATATAAATAGTAACTAATTGACTTATGCAAGTTGTTGGGTCCGTTTGAGATTTGAACCCGGGACCACTCGCACTTGAAGCGGGTATCATACCCCTAAACCAACGGATCATTTATGAGTCTGAAACGTGATCATCAAATAGGCCTAAAATATAATTTGTTGCATATAAATAGTATCTAATTAACTAATGCAAATTTTTGGGTCCGTTTGAGATTTGAACCCGGGACCACTCGCACCTGAAGCGAGTATCATACCCCTAAACCAAAGAACCATATATAACTGAAACAAGCTCAACTCATAGGCCTACCCTGTAATTAGTTGCATTTAAATAACAACGAAATTGCTTCTGCAAAATATCGGGTCCGTGCGGGATTTGAACCCGGGACCCCTCGCACCCTAAGCGAGTATTTTTTTCTTTTATATCAAAAGCATCGAAAACATTACAATGGAATATGTAAGTGGTTATAACGGCTAAATTGAATTAAAAGAAGGGCTAAGTTACAGCATTAAGTCAAGGAGTTAACCATCCAATACTAAAACAAGATCTGCAACCTTGATACGGTAGTAGCTAAGCTAGAAAACTTGTTACGATGCAATATTAATGAAATATATTAGTGAGCAAGGGAACGTACCCTGGCAAGCAAGACTGGAACACTAAAAGGCAGGACGATACCAAGGCCCGCTTTGACAACCAATTTACAACGATATTTCTATAATACATACTTAATAATACTAATTAACAACAAGGCAGCCTGCCAAAATAAGAGAGGTTTATCGTTCGTAGACGCGTAACAATGAAAAATTACTAAGTTATATCTGGTACAATCAAATTTAAACTCAGGATCAAAAGTATAAACACAAAATGCATTGAAAATTGACTCCCAAAGGGAACGGGACTTTGGACAGTTAAGGAACAAATGGTCAACCGTCTCATTCTCGCTGTGGCAAAAGATGCACGTAGCGTCCGGAACCAGCCCCGCGTGAACCATCCGCGATTTCACCGGCAAGCCTTGGTGAAGGATCTTCAAGTTACAAGTCGATAGCCCCGGACCCAGATGTCTGTTCTGTTCTCGCCCGAAGATTCGAAGGTGGGGGGAGCGCGCGATACAAGGAACCAACGGATTCAACCGAGATCGGACGCGTCGTGCTATCACCCGAAATTAACAGTGCCTTAAAGCATTGCGGGTCCAGAGAAGACGCCGGACGCAAGAAGAGGCGTACCCACTCGGGAGGAAAACTGGTCTTTATTGCGTCATATAAGCGGTGCATCCGAGGCGTCGGAACCTCCGTGTAGGGATCACTCAGAAAACATTTTTCCGAAAAAGCGGCAGGTGGTAAGAAGCCCGGTACGACACCATAGTGGATGTCGCGAAGGGTGCGGAACCCAGCGCGAGCCAGTACGACACGCTCGCGACCAAAGTAGGAGGCAGTGGCATGCGAGAATTAAAGAAGAGGGGTTATTCAAGAGGGTTGGTGACCGGTGCGACGTGCAAGTTCCGATTTTGCAAAAACGACTACCAACTGCTCAATATTTCGCCATAACGAGGCGGCGTGGCAGCTAGGCATATGTCGAAATGGTAATCGAAAGGCGTGGTACCAAGGAATAGGCCCACCACCATATTCCTTAAGCAGTAAGATATGAATGGCCCGGCCGTAAGGGGGCAACTTGTCCAATAGAAGACCATATGCCTCATGCAGGCGGAAGGCTTGACATTTGAAAGCAACATCCACCAGTCCAAAGCCACCCTCGGACCTGGGACGTGTAAGAGTAACGTAGTCAATAGCGTGGTAAGTTGAGCCCCAAATAAACTCCACAAACAGCTTTTTCAATTCGGATAGGAAGGACTCAGGGCAAGGAAGAACCCTCGCCAAATGCCAAAGTTTTGATGCGACAAGACAATTGAGGATAAGTATCTTGCCTATAACGGTCAACTGGCGGCGTTTCCAGGCACGAAGGAGCAATATAAACCCGGGGAGTTTATCATCCCAATTCAGGTAATTCGACAAAGTCACATCGTGGGTTAAATGAACTCCTAAAAACTTACGGGGATAAGATGAAACGGCTACGCCTAAAATGGTGGTCGCCGCGTTAGTGGCCCAGGACCCAATCCATTGGCCGGAACTCTTGTCAATGTTTATTTTAGCACCGGAAGCCAGGCCATACTCCTCATAACGCCGAACGACGTGCGATATGGCGGACATAGATACAAATAACAAAGTGTTATAGTCAACGTGTGGAAACAACACTGGGTTGTCAGTATTTTTTAACCCGGATGCGGTCAATACTTGGGCACTGATCGAGAGCTAAGCATAGGGGTTCCTTGGAAAAAGCATACAGCAACGGGCAGCCTTGCCGAATGGATCGGCCCAGTCTGAAGAAGTCGATGAGAAAGCCATTAACTTTGATAGTGGTACTGCTGCTTCTGAGAAAAATTTTCATCCATTTCAGAAACAGGGGGCCAAAACCAAACGAGGCAAGTGTGCGAAGCAGAAAGGTCCATTCCGCAAAATCAAACGCTTTTTTCAGGTCCATCTTCAATAGCATACCGGAATGGGTTTTCAGATGTAAGTACGACATCACATCGCTCACGTACCGAGTCGTCGTAGACACGTCGCGCCCACGAATAGCGCCCGTTTGACAAGGTGAAATGACAAACGGCGCGATCAACGAGAGTCGAGAGGCAAACACCTTTGCAATGAGCTTTCGATCCGTATTTAACAGCGTTATCGGCCTCCAATTACGAAAAAGCGAAGGGTCCCCCTCCTTCGGCAATAAAACCACCATACCATGCGTCATGGACCGGGGTAGCCGACCCGTTGTATGGATTTCAATCAAAAGGCGCAAGAATTCGTCCTTAATTAGTGGTAAGACGAACCGCCAAAACCGGACGGTGAGCCCATCCGTGCCAGGGCTACAACCAACGGCCATCGCGCGTAAGGCGGCTGTAAGGTCTGGCCACGTAACAGGGCCGTCACACATATGCCTGTCGTCAGGTGTCAGCCGGTCCCTGACGAAGGACGTAAAGTGATCCGTATTGGAATCATCGCAAGGAGCTCGCCGTTAAAGATCACTAAAATAGCGGAAGACTTCGCCCCGCACACGGAGGCTATCGTCGAGGGTGGTACCGTCATCCAACTGAAGATGCTTCAGGCTCCACCTGAATTGGCGGTGCCGTTCCAAACTAAGAAAGTACCCGGAAGGTTGTTCACCCAAATCTTGCCAATCCAAATTTGAACGGACGACCGCACCCTGCAACTCACGTAAGTCATAGTCCCGTAGAGCATTCTGAACGTCAATCAATTCCATCTCGAGGTGATCCGCGGGAGTCTATATTAACTGGTCCGAGAGAGACGTGAACCGTTGCCTACGGAATAAGAATTCAAGCGTGGCTGAAGGTGGGGGACATTAACCTATCTGGAAGAATCGTTCTTTGATATATTTCCTCGCGTGAGGGTGCTCTTTGCTATCCTTCTTTAAAGGGGTCATTCATAAAATTAAATTTGCTTTGGTTCATGGAGGTTTCAAGAATTTTATTATTGTTCTTATTGCATTTTACAATAAGTAAACCAAAGCAAATTACCATTTTCAAAACCTATCTTAAGTAAATTTACGAGACTTTAAACCGATATTATAGTAGGTATATACCCAAAAATGTTTGACGTAACATACCTTTCTTATATTTTACCTTTCAGAACTATATTACAGACATGTAGATGCATTCTGAGTTAAATAACACGAGATGTAAATATGAAAATTTTACTAGTAAAAGCTGAATCGACAATCGTACACAGCGCGAGAACAAAAGCCTTATAGCCTTTTAGGAAACGAACGCCTACCGAAACTTCTGTTTGAAAGATACCCCAAACACCACCCTATACTTTTTTAAAACGGATTTACATTCTTTTCGTCTCTTTATAGTTAACACAGATATGTTGGGGAAAGCAGTCAAAACGGGTGAGAAGAGGCGGGAAAAAAATGAAATCGTAGCGTCGCGTCACCAAAGTAAGCAAAGAGTGCACCTAGCGGATATTAAAGGCCAACTAAAATGTCAGAAATACAGTCTGAAAACCCAACGGAGAACTGGCCTTAATTCTTATTCCGTAGGCAACGGTTAGAAGAATGAAACCCGCGGTGTAGAATATTCGTAGCCTATAAGAACAAATAACCATCATATTTGAATACTTGATAATAAATCCGTTTAATTTTTAATCTAGCCCGTTTCACCTATTTACTTTTCGAAAAAGAATTTATCATGATGGTGTAGTCCATCAATAATTTGGTTTGTAATTTTATATGTATGCATTTCTTCTGAATGAATATAATTCGTTAAGTTGTACGATTAGATGTCAAATCTGTTTAGCTGAATTCGGTTTATAATAAGTTACGTGTTACATTTCATTCTACCTTAGGATCTAACTGTACGTCTAAATTCAACAAATAACGGTTTTTCGATGCTTTTTCTTGTAAAAATTTGGCATGTTTAAAGTACTCCGGGTGCTCTAAGTAACTAAAAAAATATTTCAAAGTCACCATGAAATGTCGACAGTAATAAAATAATTCTATCTAAATATAATGTCTCCCAAAACAAACGGTAGGGATTTAAAGAAAGCAAATAGTTTGGCGTGCTGACATTTCAATGTGAATTTCACTATAATATGCAGTTTGATAGTTTAACCGCTAGCACTAAAAAGTCTGAGATATCTAATTATTTTGCTCGGATTATAATGTATTTCGCCCCCTATTTCAGTACATTTAATCGTTACTTCAAAGAAGCCATAATAGTACAGCTTCGGCCAAAATATATATTTACACATTTTCAAGTAAATTTGTCCACCATTGGTTTTTTTATTTAAACAAGTGTAAAAATTATAAAAAGTGCATTATGTTTAGACTGGTTGCTTTGCGCAACTTTGCTCCTTTTCAATCCATACTTACAGACTCCCTAGAAAAAATAAAGGTGTTAAAGATATACTGATACTAACAAAACATGTAGTCCTCGCTTACGCTATTTCGATTGACGAATAATAAATTGCTCACTAATTCACTCATCAATTTCGCTATCACGTTCTTCAGAATAAATGTTTTTGCAATCTGTTGTATAGGTGTAAAGATAAATAAGCATGTTGTTATTTTAAACGACATGCACAAATATATACACCATACACACCACTAGCTTCCTTCCTTGTCCAATGGATTTTCATCTATTTCATTGCTTGTTTTTATTACACATTGGCGCTCTGTTATAAATAAAAATATATTTTATTTTGTAATGTGTTTGTTGCACGTGAAAAGTCGTCTTGTAATAAATAATCGTAAATAAATAAATAAAAGAGCTATATTCGCCAAAGGCAGAAGGTAAAATGGGTATGGCATGCGTCTAGATAGTGATTTTTAATCAAAGCTTCATAGCGATTTGCATTCAGCAAGAACACTTGTGAATATCCTTCTGTTCATACTAAACGTACTAGTTAACTATAGTTGGTAAATCTAATTTGACAAATGTGTATAATATTCCATATAAAATTCAACGCTTTCAAGTGATTATATATAATTTAGATTTTAGTTTAAACATTAACTACAGTAATAAATATTAAATTATTAATTTTTGGAGTTATATTTGTTGAAATGCATACCTCTGCCTTAGCTTTCAGGGTCGTCCACCACAAATTGAACTTCCAGAAAATCCAGAGGATTCAAATTAGGTTCAGTTTTTTTCTTGTATTTATCTAAATTTATTCAAAAACGGAATAAAAATACTATGGGACACTGAAATGTTAAAAAGAACCAATTTTTCCTGATGTTATTGATTGTAGGAGTGGATGAAATTAAAATCTCGCATTTCTTGCAATTCAAAGATTGACAAAGTTTTGTACCAGAAGATCTTGCTTTTGAATGTTTCAGTGTATTCAATTTGTCTTGCTTTTTCACTTCTGCCGGGTCTTCTTGAAGAAACCTTTTAACGGCAAACGGTGAAAACAGGCGTTGCTTTTACTGATGCAACTACACGACCATTTCCCGTTACACATTTACATCCTTTCTTATTGGTTGTCTTATGAGGAATTCACCAGACTTGCTATCAATAGAAAGAAGATTTCTTTCTATTGCCAAGTCAGCGAGTTCAGAATTGGTTCATGCAATTTCTTTTCTAGCAAACGTTTTTGAGGACAAGGGCTTTTCTTTTACAACTTCAAGTAGACCATCTTCTGTGCATGAGAATTGTTCTCTAAGATGATGATATTTCGATAAGCATTTAGGCAAAGGTTCCTTTAAAGACAGCTGTCCTTGATTTATAATTCCAAACGAGAAGGTTTTCAAGTAATTTATTTGCATATTGTACAAGAGTACCACTAGCGTGTCAATTGGCATTTGTTCTAAATGGCTAAATCGTTCAATAAATGTAAGAACATTCTCACTGTCTATTTCCTCATTCAGCGCAAGTGATGATCCTTTGTTTAAATTCATTTTCATTGTTTCCAAAAATAAAGATTGAACGTTTTCATTACTATGACTACTAATCATGTATCCCAAAGGTAAAAATTCTTCACTTTTAAAAATACATTTCTGACTTTTATGACATTTACAAAAATGTTTTTAAACTTTACTTCTTCTTTGGTTACCACAGTATTTGAATCACGATTAAAAATATCATTCGCTAGTGGCAACATCAATTGGACAAACTTGAAAATGCAGGATATCTTGAGCCATCGAATTTCCGTATCCTTTCTTGGATTCCCAATTTCAGCTGTAATCTTCTCTTTCTCAGGAATATTTTCATTTAATGCTAGATTCTCATCGTGCAGATAATAAATGAAAGCAACAGGCTTTCAGGTTCTTTTGGATCAGAAAGAAAAAATCTTTTCGAAAGCCATTGTATTTAGGTATTTTAGTTGAATTTCTCATCCTATAGTACTTTTTTATCACATTTGATTTTTTGTTCGGTTTAATATTATTTCCTGTTTAATGAAATCCAATATAATTTTAATTCAGAAACGTGCTATCTTTCGACGATTTGCACTTATACAGAAATATTTCACCAGCCTTCGGTTTGATCGGAGGGACGCTAGAAACATATGACAATTTTCGTCCTGATTCCACCTTCCTGAGAATTGTTTCTACTTTCGAAAAAAATAAAGTCTCCTCCAGTATTTTGAAAGTCATATTTGAAGACGAATCCATATTTATATTTTGATATAGTAACTATAGAAAAAACCTTTCTTAAACTGTAACGCATGGAGCTTGGTACTTGGGTGAAACAAGATGGGAAAGCAAAAAACCATTCTTGGATGTTTCTCACACTCCTAGCCCAGATGATATTATACAAAAACGAGTTTTGCTTCGCATTCCTAAAAAAACTGCATTTATACACAATCCGCGACACTTTTTCAAACCCACAAAGGGCCAGAAACCAGAAATTATTATATGTATTGCAATTTGAATTGAACTTTAATCGTTATGAGAAATTTGCTTTTAATTGCGTAGTTCAAACGTTTGTTATGATTTGAAATTTTACAAAAAAACGGGTATAAATGCGGCGTTTCGAGATAAAGGGAGCTTAGATTTTCACGCATGAAATTATGTAGAATCTGTTCCCGTAAAAACTTATCCCTGTCAAATAATTAAGGCAAAAAATACAAAATGAGCTTTTAGCATTTTAACTTTTCAGGGTGGAAGAGATAAAAACACTTATTTCGAGTAAAATTTCGCTTTACTACTCCTAAAATGTGGGCCCTCATTCTGATTTGTGGCTTTAAAAGCAGTGTCGTATTTCTGACATTTATCATACATTCAGAAAAGGTGTTCGTATGTGTACATCTTCTTTAAGTTTTAAACTTCAATTCGAACTGGAGACATAATCTTCCTTGATTTAGCTCTTTGTTCCGAAACGCCGCATTTTTACCCGTTTTTGTTGTAAAATTTCTAATCATAACAAATGTTTGAACTACGCAATTAAAAGCAAATTTCTCATAACGATTGAAGTTCATTTCAAATTGCAATACATATAATAATTTCTAGTTTCTGGCCCTTTGTGCGTTTGAAAAAGTGTCGCGGATTGTGTATAAATGCAGTTTTTTAAGGACTGCGAAGCAAAACTCGTTTTTGCATAATATCTCTCCCTTTTTGGGGAGAAACGTTATTTTGGGAATAAATTAGTTCTGGAATAGTCAAACTCAATCTTCGAGTTTTTTAAGACTAATTATATAGTATTTCACTTGTATATGTGAACATCTTCTATAAGTTTTAAACTTCAATTCGAACTCGAGTCATAATCGTCCTTGATTTAGCTCTTTGTTCCGAAACGCCGCATTTTTACCCGTTTTTGTTGTAAAATTTCTAATCGTAACAAATGTTTGAACTACGCAATTAAAAACAAATTTCTCATAACGATTAAAGTTCATTTCAAATTGCAATACATATAATAATTTCTACTTTCTGGCCCTTTGTGGGTTTGAAAAAGTGTCGCTAATTGTGTATAAATGCAGTTTTTTAAGGAATGCGAAGCAAAACTCGTTTTTGTATAATATCTCTCCCTTTTTGGGGAGAAGCGTTATTTTGGGAATAAATTAGTTCTGGAATAGTCAAACTCAATCGTCCAGTTTTTTAAGACTAATTATATAGTATTTCACTAAATCGTAACTTACATTTGGAAATTGGAATGGTCGGATAATACAATGCACTGTATAAAAACACACTATGCCATGTGTGTGAAACCATGTGAAAATTCTAACTATTTCTGTGTGATCATTTAACCTTAGGCTTAGAAAGACCAAAAATAGGCCCAAAAACTTTTAAAAAAATAACGCGAACTTACTTAGAGAATCAAAATGGTGAAATTAAGCGCGAGATTTGAATTGAAACTTTAATTGAAATGCAGCGCGTGCTGGCCCGTGAGCTAGCGCGTGGTTTAAAAATATTTTTTTAAACCTATACAAAAAGGCCAAATTAACCTTACACTACGAGAAATGAGATACTATAACTTTTCAGCCTTTGCTAGTGCTGTAAAGTTAGGCTGTGAAAAATGTGTACCCCCTTGGTCGCGAAACCTTGGGTCTAACTCGCAAAACTTTTTCCACCTCATAATGTTAAGCTCCATAGAGTTTTACATTACGATTTCGGATTGAGTATAAATAGAAATCCCTGACGGGATTTTCTTAATAATCTACAATATTGGGAAATAATCGTGCATATTTTCAAGAAAGCGTGAAGCTTGGTATAATATGAGTTTATTAAGCGTAACTCAATTAAAGATTGATCGCATTCCGTATCTCAGTTGCGAAGTAATTATGATGCAGAAGGGGAAAGAGAATAATTCCCGTTTAATTCGAATAGCAGAATACATTGTTTGGGTACACCTTGTTTTAAATTAATAGGATCTTGGTGAAAGGTTCATCATTAAATTGAATTTAAAAAGTGAATTTTGAATGCTTGTCTTTTAGCAACACAGAACTGTCTTTCTCTAATACGAGTTAGCTGTGACCAAAAACTGTTTTTTTTTTCAAGTAAAAATCTGTTAAGTTTAAATGAACCATGCCCTATTGTAAACCACCTGGCAAGCCAAAGATGTCTAAAGGAAGTAATTTTACTACTTCATAGGTGGTTAAAGAATAATTTTTAAACTAAGAAAAAAAACTTTGACCCTAGACTTTAAATATTTCCATTTCTAAAGATTGCTTTGAAACGTTTGAAAGTATTGCTATAAATAGAATTAAAATTTAATGCTTTCTTGTAACTGTGCACGACTATTTTACAAATCCTCCAGACTTGCCAGTATAGAACGCAAAAAAGCGGCACAACATGTGAGATTACTATCAAAACCACGTGTGACTATGACAAGATAATTACATTGTTACCATTGTGGTAGGATGCACTTTATCAAACTAACTCAAATAACAGCGGTTTCTGACTAATTAAACCGCGGAGAGTTCGAAAAAATTAGTTAAAAAATTATTGGTCCGCCGTAAGTATTTTTAAAAAAATATGGAATATTTTAAAATTGCATGTATTTACCGTAACGTCCGAGGATTAGAGAAAACCTACCTCCGTCGTCTGCAGCCGAGCTCGATCTTAACAAATGGACGCGCGACGACAATAGTGTTATAGCCTATTCTAGATCTTAAAACAAGATGGCCCCGGCCAGATACCACTTTTGCGCGCCCTCTAGTGACTAGAATTAGTATAACTATATTCATTGACTCCGGCAAATTTAAAATTTTCGGGGTTTTTTTCCATCGTTTTTAAAATAGCATTCCAATTATGAATAAAACCAATCTAGTAAGAATTTGGTTTACAGTTTAATTATATAAGAAATTAACAAAATCTGTTCTGTGAGTGAACTGGAACCTGGTTTTGTTCATTTAAATTTAAAATAATATTCCGATTATGAGAAAATCAATGTAGTATGATTTTGGTTTACAGTTTAATGAAATTAGTAACTAATTTCTGTCCAATGAACAAATTCTTGACTTTTTTCTTAATGCAAAAGTAGCATTTGTAGCATAATATATGACTGATGGCTAAAATTTTTCAATGTTTGTACTATTATACCAATATACAACCATTGCCTAGAATTAGCCCCTGTCATGTTGTCTGAAATTTGATACCAGAGAAAACAAATAGCCTGTCTAATGAGTAAGAATCATACATCAGTGGGTTTCTTTATCAAAATTGTTAGATTACTTTCTTACTGACCTTGTTAACGTAGGTCATCTTGTTACTGTAGATCTTGAAGTTTCAAGTTGCACTTGTAGATTCATCTGGAATTCTATTAATTACTTCAAATAACTATGATTATAACATTAGATCATGTTTTATTGCGAGTGAGAGCATCTTTCTCTAGGGCGCCAAGCCTAATTTGGGTTTCTTTAACTAGAATCCCAAGCCTAATATGGGTTTCTTTAACTGGGTTCCCAAGCCTACCATTGACCTGTAGTTTCATCTTGTTAACGTAGATCTTGAAGTTTCATCTTGTTACTGTAGATCTTGAAGTTTCATCTTGTTACTGTAGATCTTGAAGTTTCATCTTGTTACTGTAGATCTTGAAGTTTCATCTTCTTACTGTAGATCTTGAAGTTTCATCTTCTTACTGTAGATCTTGAAGTTTCAAGTTGCACTTGTAGATTCATCTGGTATTCTGTTAATTACTTAAAAAAACTATGATTATAACATTAGATCATGTTTTATTGCGAGTAAGAGCATCTTTCTCTAGGGCGTCAAGCCTAATTTGGGTTTCTTTAACTAGAATCCCAATTCTAATATGGGTATCTTTAACTAGGTTCCCAAGCCTACCGTTCACCTGTAGTTTCATCCAGACAACTGCTGACCTTGTAGCTTCATCCAGATCAATGTTGATCTTCTAGTTTCATCCGGAACAATGCTGATCATTGAAAATTTGAACAAGTTGGGAAACCAAAATAAACCTCTCCGAGTCGAGACGAATTTACTTTCTAAGCACAGGTTCACCAGCATATGAGAAAAACCGGAAATACATAGTTCAAATTGGCGAAATATTGCCAAGGTCTTTAGCAAAGGCTTAAGCGTTTAACAATTTCCTTTGTATCCTCAATTATTCTAATGAGGACCTAAAATATATCACTGAAGGGTGTATTTTACTTTCGGCTCACTCTGAGCCGTTAACACCTCCTATAAGAGGAGGCGAAACAAGGTCATTTCTAGTTTAAATCTAGGGTATCTTATTTCACAGACCCAATCGTTTCAGCACTTGTGGATAGATGAAGAATTAACACCCATATTATCTAATGAATATAAGAAATGCGATTAACTTTATATATATTAATATAGTAAAGCTGAATTAAAAAGTAAACACCAAATTTGAAATGCTAATATCAAAAGATGTTCTTGGAATATTAAGATGAAACGGAGCTTTATAGCTACACAACTACTTAAAGAATCGTAATGCCGAAAAATATTTAAAATATTTCCATTTAATATTCTGCAAAAAGGAAATGTTATCGTTTTGTAAGAGATCTTATCTTCCTACTCGCTTTATATTAACTTTGATGTGCGTGTAGTGTTTCGATTCGGATGCAATCTTCATTACTCGTTCTATATAAACTCTCACTTGTGTCATTACATAGAAATAAGTTTATCTTAAATAATTAATTAAATATAAATGATAATAATTATTTTAATCGCCAGTAAATAACTTTAAAAATAGTTAAATCGTTTAAAATAAAGTTGTTCCTATTATCTTTCGAAACTTTGCTAATATTGAAGTTTAAAGTGAAGAGTACCCCTCTTGCCCGCTTTCTTCAAATTTTGGGGTATATATACGATTTGTTTCCATTATAATAATAGATAAAAACGCATTCGCGTGAACCGATGGTGGAAGCCCTGCCATTGGGAGGCTAGACGTTTCTCGTAACCCTAGCCGATCGCCGCGTATATCTTGAAACCAATAATAGATAAAAACGCATTCGCGTGAACCGATGGTGGAAGCCCTGCCATTGGAAGGCTAGACGTTTCTCGTAACCCTAGCCGATCGCCGCGTATATCTTGAAACCAAACGGTGACGAAGGAAAAGAAGCCGGAATGGACTGACTGGCGTCCATGTGGAATGGACAAAGACCTGAAGATGGTGGTGCATAGAAGCTGGTGTCAATGTGGAATTGACGAAGAACAGAAGATGGTGGTGCATAGAAGCTGGTGCAAGGTGAAATTGACGAAGATCAGAAGATGTTTGTGCTAGGAAGCTAGCAAGTGCAGACTAGTGTCCATGTGGAGTGGACGAAAACCAAACTGGTGGTGTTGGAACTCAAGTAGAATAGCTAGAGGAGACAAACCCAAATTTCCGTGAACTGTCAATGCAGTCCGGAAATTGGGAACACGTTTGCTCCGATACGGAAACTGCGAACGCGGTCGCGTGGGGCGTGACAGACACACAGACACACAGACAGACACACAGACACGGCCAGTGTAATACCTCTCCGTGACATACGTCACTCGGAGAGGTAAAAATTGGTTTGAGAAGTCAGATGATGTCTTAGATTCTAGGTTATTTAAAATGTAAACATATTCCTTTATGATAAGAATAGTAACATTCTCGATAAGTAGCGCTGAAAATGGTGGAAAATTTCTCATCGCCAAATGCTAAATCCAGTTGAGTACCACCATCAGTTGATTGCTTCAAGTTAAGACCTTGTAAAAGTTGAAACCCACTGTCAGAGAAGAAATCGATTAGCTTCTTGGTTTCAAGAGATGATGTCTCAAGAAGGTTAATGTTGAAGTCGCCAACAATGACGCAGGGAATATCATCATCATAATATTCCGCCACGCATTTCCCAATACCATATATTATGTCGCGAATGTTGCAAGCTGGGGAAGAGTAAACTGCTAGTACAGAAAGGCGTAAATCATTTAACGATCCATCCAGCCACAAGCATTCAATGTGAGCGGTTGTTGTCGGTTCGGAAGTGTACATAAGAATTCTGGCGCGAGTTACAGTTTCTATGATATAAGCTGATACTCCATATGGTTTTCGTCGAGGCTGACGAGGAAGGCATATACCATTTAGCTCCAAAAATCGAGGAATTTTAAAATTGTCAGTTTCTTTGGCCCAGGTTTCCACAAGAAATATCATATCCGATTCCACTATCTTGAGATGCGAGGTTACATCTTGTAAATGACAATTTAAAGACTATACGTTATGTACATAAATAGAAATTTTTTGATCCAAAATAGGTACTGCATCAACGGGCAATCTTTTCGAAGTCGCTCCATCTCTAAGGCAACAGAGTCTTTACTTTTAACCACTGGGTTAGGCGCCGTGAACTTTCCCACGATGAATAAACCGTTTGAAGTTTTGGCTCTACTACAAGCGACGTATAACTGAGGCCTTTTCATCTTTCGCTTTTGATTAAGATGAACAACTACTTCGGAATAGGTGTCTCCTTGGCTCTTGTGTACAGTAATAACTTCGGCCATTACTAGAGGATACTGCTTTCTTGAAACGTAGATGTTTTTTGTCCTGAACGTCTAGTGAAACTTCTGACAACCTTCTCAACAGGCGTCCATAATTCATTAATATTATTGTCTATTATTAATCCTTGAGACTGGGCTCTAGTCTCTTTTCCAATCTTGTTATCGTTAAATTCAATCCAAACTCGAACGGGGACTTGTTCACCTTTTTGATTTTGACCATACTGTATTTTTCTTAACCTTCCAGTTGCACCATTTACTAGACCATCGGCGGTGTTCAAATTATTGGTGATCATGTACCTAATTCCAACCATTTGGGTTAATTCTCTTGGTAAACCGCTGGTTTCTTGGGGTTTCAAGGTTTATACGGCTTCAAGAATTCTTGTTTTGATTTCATTGCTAGCGTCACCCGTAGCCGAGTCAAATGCCACAGAGCATATCTTTTCAGCATTCCGTGAATATAACTTTGATTCATTGAACGCATTAGCTTCATCATTTGTTGCAAACAACTGAAGGGCTTCCAGAGGTAGAGGCCTTGAAATAGATATTTCCAGGCTTCGAAACAAGTCAACGTCGGCGGGTGTCATCTCTTCCATGGACATTCGATTTAAAGCCATAGCGAATATTTTGTCATCTTTCTGTCTCATAATTTCATCAAGCTCATACAACTTAAATTCTTCCCACAGTGGACTACCAATTAGGGGTTGTTCTTCTCTTTTAAGGGCATAAATGTGTAGTTATCCCCAACAGGATGTAACTGGTTGAAGTCTCCCACGAGAACAACTGAAATACCACCAAAATAATTTGGAGATCCAAAGATTTGTTGGGTTCTTACATTAATATAATTGAAGATTTTGGCTCTACACATAGATATTTCATCTATTATCAGAAGTTTCAGACCTAAAAGTGAACATCTTTTTCGGTTCAAAGTGTCGTTGTCCAAAGGTTTCATCTTGCAAGAAAACTGATTTGTTGGCAAATTAAAGGCAGAGTGAAGAGTGACACCATCAATATTAAAAGCTGCTTTCCCAGTGAATGCCGTTCATAGAACAGATAATCGTGATGGATCGGCACCGGGTTTATTCTTTTCATGCCTGGATACGGCTTCAAAAATGGCTTGAATCAAGAGACTTTTCCCAACACCAGCACCGCCTGTTATCAGAATCCTCAGAGGTTCTTCTTGAGATTTTTTGAAATGATTAAGTACGTAGTAGAAAATTTCTCGCTGCTTTAAATTTAGTTTTCGAAGCATGCTGTAATATTCTTCATTATTGACAAGAGTAATTGTTGGAGTGAAGTCGGCAGCGCTAGACTGTTGAATATCAGAAGTTACGTCACAAACGGCTTCTTGAAGAGAGTTGATAAAAAATTGCGGGTCATCCAATGTGAAACTTCTATCACGCTCGTTTTGATGTTCAATCTTAGGTTGAATATTTTGAACGTCATTTGAGTGTTGGTTTTCTCTTACTTCTTGAATCATTTGGTCCAGATCCAAGTCATCAACTTCACTTACAAATTCCCTTCTAGCTTCAGATATTTCCTGCTAATGGGCTTCGTAAATTTCTTCTACGTTAGCTTCTAGCAATTCGGTTTCGTCACAACGCCAAGGTAAAAATAACATAATTTCCACTCGACAGTAGTTTTTGAGATCTTTCATCATACTGTACTTTTTGAATCTGATTACTTTAGCCTGCATCCTTATCCTGACGTATCCTGAAGAATCTTTCAACTCAAAAGACGTTTCCACTGAAGTCGTTTCAATTTCCTGATCTTCATATTCGTTCAAATTTTGGGTTCTTCTATTGCGTTTGGATCGAGAAAACTCATACCATAAGGAGAAAGCAGCTAAACTGAGATTTTCCAATTCATCAGGTCTAACAATGTAGTGCTCGATGATTCCATCGGAAAAAACGTTAGTACTATCATCAGGCAATAATTCCAATTCAGATGGTCTTCTCAAAATGTGTACCCTTTCTTCAAGTGGTGAAGTGTTTATGAAAATATGACTGCTCCGGCAAATTGGAATGGAAAGTAGTATGTGACAGCATTCTTGGGCGCTAATTTCTTCACAATGAATAAACTTATTAGCAATAACTTTTAATCTCTCTTTTATGCCACTGCCTTTATTTTTCGCTTCCTTGATTGCCTCCCTCAAGAGCTGTGACATCCCCTTTTGGGCTTTGCCGATTGTTGAAAATAGTTAAAAAATAACAACGCCGAAGATAGTTTTTTTTATTATATAGAAAAAAAAAGCTTCACACTTATATTTTTTTAATGTCTGTATAAATAGCTTTTACTATGTTCAAACTTGTTCAGTCTGTTATCTTGTTTCGATCAATTATGTTAATTTAAATTCAATAAATTTTGTTAGTTGTCTTTCTACGCGACAGTTTCTTTTTTCCCTTGCTACACACCCATAACCCCAACAGGTTATGGGCGCAGCACGCTACCACTGCGCAATGTGTCGTTAGATAAGCCGTGTCGTCTAGTAAACGTGTCAACACACTGTAAACAAGTTGGGAAAACCAAAATATTACCTCTCCGAGTCAAGACGACTATTTACAAACTTATTTACCCAGATATGGAAATGTTTCTTATGTTAAAATTTATGAAATATTAAACCAGTATACAAAGCATAGCAAATATACTGTAAATCAGACGACATTTTACATCCAATAATGATATACTTGTACACATTAAAATCATCCGATGGGGGAAAAACGGGAAATGAAGAGATAAAACTTTGGAGGGATATTACCTTTACGTGCTTGTAAAGGCCCAATTTTCTACTCCTCAACTGTATGCCCTCTATGTTCAAAGCCATATTCACAACAGCGTTGCATATAAACACTATCCTCTCGTTTCACCTCAACGATTTTCTTAGTTTGTCAACATGACTGTTAACGTTACATAACACCAAAGCTTATTTGTGGCTACACACACTGAAAGTAAATGCGTACCATAAAAAGCATGAAAACACGAAGCTATTATCCGATTACGATCAGACCTTTCACTGGTCTGGGCTGCGTTCAGCAGAGCTCACCAAAAAAGACAGCGGATTTTGGAAATGTTTACCGGTGAGCTCTGTCGTCATAGCTTTTCTCCGGTCATGGGCGTTTTATAAATGACGCAAGGTACCAAGGCTTAACAAAAATTGTATGATAACATATTTATAGAGATAGATAACAACTTTTATAATTAAAATTAGAAACTATCATATCTCTTAAAACTCTCGCGTGATCAACCGGTTTCACGCCAATTAAATAGATATAGTCCCATAGAGCTATTTGTATTAATTCCTCCATGGTTTTTTCGCCAAGCTGAGAACTATGCGTTTTACGTCACGTTATCCAAAGAGCGGACTATTTTCTTTGAAGACCGCGCTAGCTCAGCGCTAAGCACCGTGACGTCAAAATTCAAAAACAAAATCCCGTTATGTAGGACACTGCTAACAGCGCTGGGCTCTGCTGAACGCGGCCCAGATTTCCACCATGATTATATAATCTAAGCCTAATTATTTAAAAGTGTATTTAACTTTCGGCCCACTCTGAACCGTTAATGTCTCTGCATTACAGAAACGAAAACCAAACCCAAGCGTTTACTTTTTGGTTCACTAGGCCTATTGACAAATCAAAGTTCATATGATCGAAATGGTAGCGTTCTTCTTGTTATCAATAACGAAAGGATTATGCTATAAACAGATGTAGTATAGCTTAAGTAATATATAAACATCCATTTCAAATAATAATATAAAAAAATATTCTTGGGATATCAAAATGAAATAGAGCTTTAAAGCTACAAAAGTACTAAATGCATCATAATTACGAAAATTATTTCCACATATTCACTTTATATTAAGGATAAAGGTAAAATTATGGTTCTGTAGGATTCCTTTACACATCAAAACAAAACGAACTTCTAACGCAGCGCACTACTGTAACAACGGACGGACACACACAGACAACAAGTTGGGAAAACCAAAATATTACCTCTCCGAGTCAAGACGACTACTTACAAACTTATTTACCCAGATATGAAAATGTTTCTTAAGTTAAAATTTATGAAATATTAAAGCAGTATACAAAGCATAGCAAATTTACTGTAAATCAGACGACATTTTACATCCAAAAATGATATACTTGTACACATTAAAATCATCCGATGGGGGAAAAACGGGTCATCGGCGTTTTATAAATGACGCTAGCCTAATAAAGCGTGCAAGGTACCAAGGCTTAACAAAAATTGTAGGGTAACATATTTATAGAGATAGATAACAACTTTTATAATTAAAATTAGAAACTAACATATCTATTAAAATTCTCGCGTGATCAACTGGTTTCACGCCAATTAAATAGCTATAGTCCCATAGAGCTATTTGTATTAATTCCTCCATAGTTTTTTCGCCAAGCTGAGAACTACGCGTTTTACGTCACGTTATCCAAAAAGCCGACTATTTTCTTTGAAGACCGCGCTAGCTCAGCGCTAAGCACCGTAACGTCAAAATTCAAAAACAAAATCCCTGGGCCGTGTTCAGCAACGCTGGGCTCTGCTGAACGCGGCCCAGATTTCCACCATGATAATAAAATTTAAGCCTAATTATTTAAAAGTGTATTTAACTTTCGGCTCAATCTGAACCGTTAATGTCTCTGCATACAGAAACGAAAACCAAACCCAAACGTTTACTTTTTGGTTCACTAGGCCTATTGACAAATAAGAGGTCATTTGACCAACATAGCAGCATTGTGCTTGTATTCACTGTGATTTTAGAAAGGATTATGCTATAAACAGATGTAGTATAGCTTAAGTAATATATAAACATCCATTTTAAATAATAATATTAAAAATAATCTTTGGAATATCAAAATGAAATAGAGCTTTAAAGCTACAAAAGTACTAAATGCATCATAATTACGAAAAATATTTCCACATATTCACTTTATATTAAGGATAAAGGGAATATTATGGTTTCTTTACACATCAAAACAAAACGAACTTCTAACGCAGCGCACTACTGTAACAACGGACGGACACATACAGACAAAAACATAGACTGCTTTTAACTCTTTCCGTATTAATTTTGAATTGAGAAACAAGATTATCTTAAATATTAAAATAAATATAATTAATATTTAATATTTTCTTCGTTAGTTATTCGCCTTATTGAACGTTACATCGTTTTGAAAAAGAACAATTAAACATTCTTGAGAGACTTGACTAATATTGGCGTTTGAAATGAAGCATACGCCGGTTGCTTCGCCTTCATCAAATAGGTAGTATATAAGGGTGTCGAATCGCAGCTATGGATAAGAACAGCGCAATTGCGTGAACCTTTGGTGGAAGCCCCACCATTGGGAGGCCGGACGTTTCTCGTAACCCTGGCCGATCGCCGCGTATGTCTTAACCTTAAGGAGTAGAAGCGAGGTGTACAGACTGGTGTCCATGTGGGATGGACAAAAACAAAGACCAGAAGATGGTGGTGTTAGAAGCCAGGTGTACAGACTGGTCTCCATGTGGGATGGACAAAACAAAGACCAGAAGATGGTGGTGTTAGAAGCCAGGTGTACAGACTGGTGTCCATGTGGGATGGACAAAAACAAAGACCAGAAGATGGTGGTGTTAGATGCCAGGTGTACAAACTGGTGTCCATGTGGGATGGACAAAAACAAAGACCGGAAAATGATGGTGATAGAAGCCAGTAAGTGCAGACTGGTGTCTACGTGGAATGGACAAAGACCACAAAATGGTGGTGTTTGAAGCCAATAAGTACAGATTGGTATTCATGTAGAATAGACAATTGACTAGTCAGATGAAGTAATAGTGGCCAGTTGATTTGTGGATAGATTCAAGTTTTGAAATTTCCGGGAACTGTGAATACGGTCCGGAAATAGCGAACACATTTGCTTCAATTCGGAAACTGCGAACACGGTCCCCTGGGGTGTAAGTCAATAACAACAGACAGACAGACAGACAGACAGACAGACACACACACAGACACGTCGAAATTAGAACCTCTCCGTGACATACGTCACTCGGAGAGGTAAAAACATAGACTGCTTTTTAACTCTTTCCGTATTAATTTTGAATTGAGAAACAAGATTATCTTAAATATTAAAATGAATATAATTAATATTTAATATTTTCTTCGTTAGTTATTCGCCTTATTGAACGTTACATCGTTTTAAAAAAGAACAATTAAACATTCTTGAGAGACTTGACTAATATTGGCGTTTGAAATGAAGCATACGCCGGTTGCTTCGCCTTACACAAATAGGTAGTATATAAGGGTGTCGAACTACAGTTAAAAGCAAGAACAACCGCAATTGCGAAAACCTATCGTGGACAACCCACCTTAGGGAGGCTAGACGTTTCTCGTAACCCTAGCTGATCGCCGCGAATGTCTTAAACCAAACGATGACGACGGAGTAGAAGCCAGGTGTGCAGACTGGTGTCCATGTGGGATGGACAAAAACAAAGACCAGAAGATGGTGGTGTAGAAGCCAGGTGTACAGACTGGTGTCCATGTGGTATGGACAAAAACAAAGACCAGAAGATGGTGGTGATAGAAGCCAGTGTGTACAAACTGGTGTCCAAGTGGGATGGACGAAGACCAGAAGATGGTGGTGATTAGAAGCCAGTATGTACAGACTGGTGTCCAAGTGGAATGGACGAAGACCAGAAGATGGTGGTGATTAGAAGCCAGTATGTACAGTTTGGTGTCCGTGTGGGATGGACAAAGACCAGAAGATGGTGGTGTGAGAACTCAAGTAGAGGAGCCATTTCCGTGACTGTGAATGCAGTTCGGAAATGGCGAACACGTTTGCTCCGATTTGGAAATTGCGAACGCGGTCACGTGGGTGTAACAACAGACACACACACAAACACACAAACACACACACAAACAGACACACACGATCGTTACAGAACCTCTCCGTGACATACGTCACTCGGAGAGGTAAAAATGAGCGTGCTTTTGGCATGGTAGCGACCGTTCAATTTTGAATAAACCTCTATTGACGCATTTAGATTTAACCAGAGATATTCAATTTTGAACGAGGAGTGTTTTACGCGTTCAAAACTAACCATAAGCATTCGTTTTTGAACAAACTACCGTCATATTGATTAGAACTTATCTATAGCATTCATTTTTGAAAACTTATGTATTACCATTCAAAAATTAATCTTTATCCCTTTCAATTTTGAATAACCACCTTGCGCTAATGAAGCGTTCAGTTATGGTAGTTATGGCGTTCTATATTTTATATAAGTATTAAAAGAAGAGCGTTTTAGACGTTCATATAACAAATTTTTGCGCATTCAGACGAGGATGTGTATGGCGTTCCAACGAGATTGTTTTTGACGCTCAAACGAGAGCGTTATGGGCGTTCAAACGAGTGTGATATAGGCGTTCAAACGAGTGTGATATAGGCGTTCAAACGAGTGTGATATAGGCGTTCAAACGAGTGTGATATAGGCGTTCAAACGAGAGCGTTATGGGCGTTCACACGAGAGTGTTTTTGGGGTTTAAACGAGTGTTTTTGGCTAGAAAACAACACTATAAGAAAAACAGCGTTCAATGGGTATTCAAAAGTAGGATTGTTCACGAGCTCGAGCCAGCTCGGGCTCGTGACGAGCGAGCCGAGTTCGAGCCGAGCCGAGCCGCCACTTTGGCGGCTCGTATAATTAACATAACATAAACATGAGATGGCATTTATAGTCGTTCTCAAGTTTGACGTTGGTAGTAGCAATTTTTTAAAAATGTATACATTAATCGAGCCAGCTTGGCTCGGCTAGATCATTTTCGAGCCGAGCCGAGCTAGAGCCGAGCCAAGACCCAGCTCGACTCGAGTCGAGCCGAGCCGCCGGTTTTTGACTCAAGCCGAGCCGAGCTTTTAAAAAGCTAGGTTTGCACCTTTGGAAAAAGTCCTTTGCGCAGGAACAGACGAACCTTGTATTGCCAAATAGTGTCTTGCCATTTTGCCAACATTTGGGTATTTCTGCTCATTAATCTGAAAACAAAGTGCAATTACAAAGTTTAGTGTCACATATAAAAGCTGTGCAGTACCGACGTAACGTCTTCCGTGATACTCGTAATCCTTGTCTATATATTCCTGGACATTACGTCCCAGACGTACCGTACCTAATATTTGTTCACCGGGAATTAGGGCGCTTAATATATATATGGTCTCTTATGTTTTGTCCCATCGCTTATACACTCATTAGATCATTCGCCCATGAATGAATAGTTTGAAGGCAGGAAACTAAACCTAATCTAACGTGGAATTGAACAAAAGAGATAAACAGGACTAGAAGGCTGACAGTAGGGCCTGGCCGAGCTTGACGGTTAGACACGCTGAAGGTTTTTCATGTTAACTAAGTTTCGCAACCGCTAATGTAAATAGACTGTAAATACGCCACTATATACCCATTCTCTATGGATGTGTTACAAATAACGCCCAGAGATAAAACAACAAGAGATCTATATAATATTTGTTGTTGTAACAGAAACTTACCTTCCACCATTCTAAGACGTCTGTGTTCGGCGGGGCCAATTCATCCTTCAAATATAAAAGAATTTCTGATCCCTTGGCCTGTTTTCTGGGACGCTTGGGATATAAGCCAAGCATTTGGTTTGTTAGCTCTGCACTGCAACTTCCGGATGAATAGGTTGGATAAGCCGAATGATTCGTGTTAATCTCATAATATTTATTAAAGACGTCTAGAGCGGCGGATTTGATGTTCTTTACTGTTGTTTTGTCATAATTTTCCTTGAAAAAATCCAATTTCAGAGTTGGATCCACAACTAATAAAACATAATTTCTATTAGTTATAGTGACGTATTTAGTTATGCCTGCAATTCAGCTTTGATATTAAATAGATATGCCGAGTCGACGAATAGGCTTTATCCGATGAAGTGCAATAGTATGCATTACAGTCGTTACTACGTTGTGGCTCTGATATAATTACTTGGCGAATTGAGATGTTAAACAAACACATAAATCTTGCCTATAGCCATCCACTGGGCTTCTACATTCGACTCTTCCGCGTATGCTTCCAGTTTGTTTCTGGCAAGGCAACATGCTTCTTTAAGAGGACCCTTGGCTGTGTCGATGACGATCTTAAGTTTATTCTGTAACCAGTGATATACAGGCATAACAATGGAAACGGTTGGATATTTAGACACCGAGACGCGTCGATTCGCTAATTCGAAATCCTTAAATATAGAATCGGATTATTCGCTCACACCGTAATAATGAATATACGTACAGGGTATTTTTGAAAGCTATGGACGAAATATAAAGCGCCCCATCGGGTTGTTACGAGTCCTTGGAAGTGGTATACTTAAAACAATGCAAATGATCTACATTGTGAAACAAGTTTTGTGACTCTGACCAAACAGTTTTCAAATTTATTCGTAAGTTCATAATCGAGAGATAGGAGAAAGTGTATTTTTGACAAGAAGGAAAAACTCAATCACCTGATCAGAAGGGTGCAACCACTAAGATCTCATGACAAGCTTAAACTGGTACAGTTCAAGTACTTCTGGCAAAAGGCGGACATAAACTTTATTTCCAATGGATACGCTTACATGTTGAACATAATCTTTACTAAACGAAACAAAATGTATCATAATTTAAGACCTTAACAGTTGTACACGTCTAAACAGATTTATGCGCTTTTGCTGGTTAAACAAATCCTTTTTCTCTTATATTTCGGTTTTAAGTTTATGCATAAAATTGAAATAAGTTCGGTCAAAGGCACAACGCTACTTGCAAACTTTCTTGGGCTCATAACAACTCGCGTATAACGTTTAGCTACAAGTTTGCTGGGCCATTTTTTACTCACTGTGACCCAAAAAACCGCGCCCCTTTCAGAAACATCCGGTAAATGTAAATATGGATAAACGGCTTGCTTTCAGGATATTCAAGAACTCTTTAATTAATTCCCATTCTGCGTCGGTTAAATTATATTTTTGCAAGTCCTTTTCACTCCTCATAAGTGATTGTATTGACTATAGTTAAAAGACATGCCCGTCCCCAATGTTCATGATAGAACACAAACGTACAATAGCATTCTCTTACCTGCTTCAATATCAGCGCTCTGCTAAGCATGTCATAAGTGGAGTTCCAGCGATGTTTGACGTCTAAGACCAGATTTAGGTCATCTACCCCAAACGTTTTGTTTAGCTGGTGCAGTTTTTCCTCCTTCAGAACAGATAAACGAATTTGTACAACAATCGATCTAATCTGAAAGAACCGTAATGTGACGCATAATTATAGTGTTAAATACTCCATAGATGTCAGTAAATAGGTTGGGTAATGTGTCATTGAATGATTGGCCAAGGTAAATATTTTCGAAGTCGTCAGTGTTACGTTCAACTATCATGCGAAGTTCGCCCACCCACAATTTTTATGAAACACACACATGGGAACACTTACTACTATGCAAGTGTCACCTACTGCCTACCCCTTAACAGTCATCCTCAATAATTAATGTTGTACCTTGGCCACAGCTTTTCCTATAGACACGTCTTCTGGTGAATTAACGAAACCGTCTTCGTCGCTACCATATTCCTCCTCTGTTTGGTATTTAGGATTTGATTTAAGCTGGTCTAGAATTACTTTAACCCCCAAATTTAAGACATGCGCAAAGCAACGAATCCGACATTGCGTAGTGTAACGATAACCAAGAACAGCACATCTTTCTTCGAGTTCTCTTGAAAAGGTATCGTTGTTGGACGCATTATCCTTAGTTAGGGCAAATACCTGAAATACGCAGTGTTTGTGCCTGCTCCACGGAATATTATTAAGCAGAAGTAAATTAGTGACTATTAAAATGCAACTAGTTAAATTGTAGGCCTATGAGTTTAGTGTGTTTCATTGCCATGCAGGTCCGTTGGTCTAGGGGTATGATACTCGCTTTGGGTGCGAGAGGTCCCGGGATCAAATCCCGGACGCCCCGATATTTTGCAGAAGTAATTTAGTGAATATTTAATTGCAACTAATTTCAGGGTAGGTCTTGGAGTTGAGCTTGTTTCAGCTGAATTCATGGTCCGTTTGTCTAGGGGTATGATACTCGCTTCGGGTGCGAGTGGTCCCGGGTTCGAATCCCGGACGGAGCCGAGTTTTGCAGAAGTAATTTAGTGACTATTAAAATGCAACTAGTTAAATTGTAGGCCTATGAGTTTAGCACGTTTCAGTGTCATGCAGGTCCGTTGGCCTAGGGGTATGTTACTCGCTTCGGGTGCGAGCGGTCCCGGTTCAATGCCCGGACGGACCCTAATTTTTGCAGAAGTAATTTAGTGAATAATTAAATGCAACTAATTACAGGGTAGACCTATGAGTTCAGCTTGTTTTAGGTACATATATGGACCGTTGGTTTAGGGCTATGATACTCGCTTAGGGTGCGAGGGGACCCGGGATCAAATCCCGGACGGACCCGATATTTTGCGGAAGTAATTTAGTGAAAAATTAATTGCAACTAATTACAGGGTAGACCAATGAGTTCAGCTTGTTTCAGAAACATATATGGATCGTTGGTTTAGGGCTATGATACTCTCTTACGGTGCGAGGGGTCCCGGGTTCAAATCCCGGACGGAGCCGAGTTTTGCAGAAGTAATTTAGTGACTATTAAAATGCAACTAGATAAATTGTAAGCTTATGAGTTTAGCATGTTTCAGTGTCATGCAGGTCCCTTGGTTTAGGGCTATGATACTCGCTTAGGGTGCGAGGGGTCCCGGAATCAAATCCCGGACGGACCCGATATTTTGCAGAAGTAATTTAGTGAATATTTAATTGCAACTAATTACAGGGTAGGTCTTGGAGTTGAGCTTGTTTCAGTTACATACATGGTCCATTGGTCTAGGGGTATCACACTCGCAAGTGATCCCGGGTTCAAATCCCGGACGGACCCGAGTTTTTGCAGAAGAAATTGACTATTTAAACACAAATGGTAAAATTGTAGGCCTATGAGTTTAGCAGGATTCAGTGTCATGCAGGTCCGTTGGTCTAGGGGTATGATACAAGCTTCGGTAGCGAGTGGTCCCGTGTTCAAATCCCGGACGGACCCGAGTTATGCAGAAGTAATTTATTGAATATTTAAATGCAACTAATCACAGGGTAGACCAATGAGTTCAGCTTGTTTCAGATACATATATGGATCGTTGGTTTAGGGCTATGATACTCGCTTACGGTGCGAGGGGTCCCGGGTTCAAATCCCGGACGGAGCCGAGTTTTGCAGAAGTAATTTAGTGACTATTAAAATGCAACTAGATAAATTGTAGGCTTATGAGTTTAGCATGTTACAGTGTCATGCAGGTCCCTTGGTTTAGGGCTATGATACTCGCTTAGGGTGCGACGGGGCTCGGGATCAAATCCCGGACGGACCCGATATTTTGCAAAAGTAATTTAGTGAATATTTAATTGCAACTAATTACAGGGTAGGTCTTGGAGTTGAGCTTGTTTCAGCTGAATTCATGGTCCGTTGGTCTAGGGGTGTGATACTCGCTTCGGGTGCGAGTGGTCCCGGGTTTAAATCCCGGCCGGACCCGAATTTTTGAAGAAGTAATTTAGTTGATATTTAAATGCAACTAATTACAGGGTAGACCAATGAGTTCAGTTTGTTTCAGATACATATATGGATCGTTGGTTTAGGGGTATGATACTCGCTTTGGGTGCGAGAGGTCTCGGGTTCAAATCCCGGACGCCCCGATATTTTGCAGAAGTAATTTAGTGAATATTTAATTGCAACTAATTTCAGGGTAGGTCTTGGAGTTGAGCTTGTTTCAGCTGAATTCATGGTCCGTTTGTCTAGGGGTATGATACTCGCTTCGGGTGCGAGTGGTCCCGGGTTCGAATCCCGGACGGAGCCGAGCTTTGCAGAAGTAATTTAGTGACTATTAAAATGCAACTAGTTAAATTGTAGGCCTATGAGTTTAGCACGTTTCAGTGTCATGCAGGTCCGTTGGCCTAGGGGTATGTTACTCGCTTCGGGTGCGAGCGGTCCCGGTTCAATGCCCGGACGGACCCTAATTTTTGCAGAAGTAATTTAGTGAATAATTAAATGCAACTAATTACAGGGTAGACCTATGAGTTCAGCTTGTTTTAGGTACATATATGGACCGTTGGTTTAGGGCTATGATACTCGCTTAGGGTGCGAGGGGACCCGGGATCAAATCCCGGACGGACCCGATATTTTGCGGAAGTAATTTAGTGAAAAATTAATTGCAACTAATTACAGGGTAGACCAATGAGTTCAGCTTGTTTCAGAAACATATATGGATCGTTGCTTTAGGGCTATGATACTCTCTTACGGTGCGAGGGGTCCCGGGTTCAAATCCCGGACGGAGCCGAGTTTTGCAGAAGTAATTTAGTGACTATTAAAATGCAACTAGATAAATTGTAAGCTTATGAGTTTAGCATGTTTCAGTGTCATGCAGGTCCCTTGGTTTAGGGCTATGATACTCGCTTAGGGTGCGAGGGGTCCCGGAATCAAATCCCGGACGGACCCGATATTTTGCAGAAGTAATTTAGTGAATATTTAATTGCAACTAATTACAGGGTAGGTCTTGGAGTTGAGCTTGTTTCAGTTACATACATGGTCCATTGGTCTAGGGGTATCACACTCGCAAGTGATCCCGGGTTCAAATCCTGGACGGACCCGAGTTTTTGCAGAAGAAATTGACTATTTAAACACAAATGGTAAAATTGTAGGCCTATGAGTTTAGCAGGATTCAGTGTCATGCAGGTCCGTTGGTCTAGGGGTATGATACAAGCTTCGGTAGCGAGTGGTCCCGTGTTCAAATCCCGGACGGACCCGAGTTATGCAGAAGTAATTTATTGAATATTTAAATGCAACTAATCACAGGGTAGACCAATGAGTTCAGCTTGTTTCAGATACATATATGGATCGTTGGTTTAGGGCTATGATACTCGCTTACGGTGCGAGGGGTCCCGGGTTCAAATCCCGGACGGAGCCGAGTTTTGCAGAAGTAATTTAGTGACTATTAAAATGCAACTAGATAAATTGTAGGCTTATGAGTTTAGCATGTTACAGTGTCATGCAGGTCCCTTGGTTTAGGGCTATGATACTCGCTTAGGGTGCGACGGGGCTCGGGATCAAATCCCGGACGGACCCGATATTTTGCAAAAGTAATTTAGTGAATATTTAATTGCAACTAATTACAGGGTAGGTCTTGGAGTTGAGCTTGTTTCAGCTGAATTCATGGTCCGTTGGTCTAGGGGTGTGATACTCGCTTCGGGTGCGAGTGGTCCCGGGTTTAAATCCCGGCCGGACCCGAATTTTTGAAGAAGTAATTTAGTTGATATTTAAATGCAACTAATTACAGGGTAGACCAATGAGTTCAGTTTGTTTCAGATACATATATGGATCGTTGGTTTAGGGGTATGATACTCGCTTACGGTGCGAGGGGTCTCGGGTTCAAATCCCGGACGGATCCGAGTTTTGCAGAAGTAATTTAGTGACTATTAAAATGCAACTAGATAAATTGTAGGCCTATGAGTTTAGCATGTTTCAGTGTCATGCAGGTCCCTTGGTTTAGGGCTATGATACTCGCTTCGGGTGCGAGTGGTCCCTGGTTCAAATCCCGGAACGACCCGAATTTTTGCAGAAGTAATTTAGTGAATATTGAAATGCAACTATTGACAGGGTAGTCTTACGAGTTGAGCTTGTTTCAGTTACATACATGGTCCATTGGTCTAGGGGTATCACACTCGCAAGTGATCCCGGGTTCAAATCCCGGACGGACCCGAGTTTTTGCAGAAGAAATTGACTATTTAAACACAAATGGTAAAATTGTGGCCTATAAGTTTAGCAGGATTCAGTGTCATGCAGGTCCGTTGGTTTAGGGCTATGATACTCGCTTAGGGTGCGAGGGGTCCCGGAATCAAATCCCGGACTTACCCGATATTTTGCAGAAGTAATTTAGTGAATATTTAATTGCAACTAATTACAGGGTAGGTCTTGGAGTTGAGCTTGTTTCAGTTACATACATGGTCCATTGGTCTAGGGGTATCACACTCGCAAGTGATCCCGGGTTCAAATCCCGGACGGACCCGAGTTTTTGCAGAAGAAATTGACTATTTAAACACAAATGGTAAAATTGTAGGCCTATGAGTTTAGCAGGATTCAGTGTCATGCAGGTCCGTTGGTCTAGGGGTATGATACAAGCTTCGGTAGCGAGTGGTCCCGTGTTCAAATCCCGGACGGACCCGAGTTATGCAGAAGTAATTTATTGAATATTTAAATGCAACTAATCACAGGGTAGACCAATGAGTTCAGCTTGTTTCAGATACATATATGGATCGTTGGTTTAGGGCTATGATACTCGCTTACGGTGCGAGGGGTCCCGGGTTCAAATCCCGGACGGAGCCGAGTTTTGCAGAAGTAATTTAGTGACTATTAAAATGCAACTAGATAAATTGTAGGCTTATGAGTTTAGCATGTTACAGTGTCATGCAGGTCCCTTGGTTTAGGGCTATGATACTCGCTTAGGGTGCGACGGGGCCCGGGATCAAATCCCGGACGGACCCGATATTTTGCAAAAGTAATTTAGTGAATATTTAATTGCAACTAATTACAGGGTAGGTCTTGGAGTTGAGCTTGTTTCAGCTGAATTCATGGTCCGTTGGTCTAGGGGTGTGATACTCGCTTCGGGTGCGAGTGGTCCCGGGTTTAAATCCCGGCCGGACCCGAATTTTTGAAGAAGTAATTTAGTTGATATTTAAATGCAACTAATTACAGGGTAGACCAATGAGTTCAGCTTGTTTCAGATACATATATGGATCGTTGGTTTAGGGGTATGATACTCGCTTAGGTTGCGAGGGGTCCCGGTTTCAAATCACGGACGGATCCGAATTTTTACCTCTCCGTGTGACGTAGTCCAGGAGAGGTTCTGTAACGGCCGTGTCTGTGTGTGTGTCTGTGTGTGTGTGTGTCTGTGTGTGTGTGTGTCTGTGTGTGTGTGTGTCTGTGTGTGTGTGTGTCTGTGTGTCTGTGTGTCTGTCCGTTGTTACACCCACGTGACCGCGTTCGCAGTTTGCGTATCGGAGCAAACGTGTTCCCAATTTCCGGACCGCATTGACAGGTCACAGAAATTTAGAAAATTGTATTTCTCTCCGTTGGCTACTCTATATTTGAGTTCTCACACCACCATGTTTGGTCTTCGTCCATCCCACATGGACACCAGTCTGTACATACTGGCTTCTAATCACCACCATCTTCTGGTCTTCGTCCATTACACTTGGACACCAGTCTGTACATATTGGCTTCTAATCACCACCATCTTCTGGTCTTCGTCCATTCCACTTGGACACCAGTCTGTACATACTGGCTTCTAATCACCAATATCTTCTGGTCTTTGTCCATCCCACTTGGACACCAGTCTGTACATACTGGCTCCTAAACACCACCATCCACTGGTCTTCCGTCTACTCCACATAGACACCAATCTGTATCATTGGCTTCCAACACCACCATCCACTGGTCTTCCGTCTATTCCACATAGACACCAATCTGTATCATTGGCTTCTACTCCATTATCATCGTTTGGTTTTAGGATATACGCGGCGATCAGCTAGGGTTACGAGAAACGTCTAGCCTCCCTAAGGTGGGATCGCCACCAAAGGTTTTCGCAATTGCGCTTTTTCCTTACTATTATAATGGAAACGAATCGTATATATACCCCAAAATTTGAAGAAAGTGGGCAAGAGGGGTACCCTTCACTTTAAACGTCAATATTAGCAAAGTTGAGATGATAATAGGTATAACTTTATTTTAAACGATTTAACTATTATTAATGTTAATTATTGAAGATTAAAATAATTAAAAATAATTATATTTATTTAAATATTAAAGATAAACCTCTCGTGCAAAGAGAGAGATTATCATCGCCTCCTATATCTGATAAGGCCCGTGCATGCGATATATTTCATTCATTGCCTCCTATCTATCAAGGCCCGTGCATTGCGATATATTTTTCAAAACAACAACCAAAATGGGAAGCTCCTCTCAGAAACATAATAATTTCTTTTCTCTGTATGTGAAATGAAAATATGGATAATATTGCGCTCCTTCTTTAATGGTATCAATCCTTGCCTGTCTATTAATATTTTACGTGGTAGTAATACGTTTTTAGCGAAGTCTAGAGAGGATAAACATAAGCGAGATTGTTTCGGAAAAAAATACTGCTTCCACTAATGGGTTTATACTCCTTGTTACTCTTGTTGTCTGTGTGTGTCCGTCCATTGTTACACTAGTGCGTCGCGTTAGCAGCTAGCCTTGTGTTGATGTGTTAAGAAATCATACAGAACCTTAATATTCCCTTTTTCCATAATATAAAGTGAATATGTGGAAGTATTTTTCGTAATTATGATGCATTTAGTACTTTTGTAGCTTTAAAGCTCTGTTTCATTTTGATATTCCAAAGATTTTTTTTAATATTGTTATTTGAAATGGCTGTTTATATATTGCTTAAGCTATACTACATCTGTATATAGAATAATCCTTGGTTTAGTGGTTTCATGAAGAAAACTAAGACTTAGACTCCGGCGCGTATAACAAGTATTATCCGCAATAGGCTTAGTGAAACAAAGAGTAAATAATTGAGGCCTGAGGTGAAGTAAACTCTTGGCTTTGATTTTCGTGTCTGGAATGAACAGACATCAACGGTTCAGAGTGAGCCGAAAGTTAAATACACTCTCAAATAATAATTATAAGGTGAGTAAAAGGGCTAATGGTAAACGGGTAGTAACTACAGACTTATTATTCTCTTTATGGTGCGCATTGACTATTAGTGCGTCTAGCTACAATTTAGCTTTGGTGTTATTTAACGTTAACATTCATGTTGGCAAACTAAGAATATTGTTGAGGTGAGACGAGACAATAATGTTTACACTGCAAACCAGTTGTGAATGTAGCTTTCAGAATATAGGGTAAACAGCTGAAGCGTAGACTTCATTTCCTGTTCTTTTCCCCATTGACTGATTTCCATGTGTCCAAGATTTCTCCTTATTGAATGTAAAATGTCGTCTGCTTTACTGAACATTCGCTATGTTTGGAATACTGCTTCAATATTTCGTAAATTTTTACTTCAAAAAAGTGAAATAATTCCATATCTAGGTAAATACGTTTGTAGTAGTAGACCTCTTCACACGGAGAGGTAATATTTTGGTTTTCCCAACTTGTTTGCAGAAGTAATTTAGTGAATATTTAAATGCAACTATTGACAGGGTAGTCTTACGAGTTGAGCTTGTTTAGGTTACATACATGGTCCGTTGGTCTAGGGGTATCATACTCGTCTTGGGTGCGATTGGTCCCGTGTTCAAATCCCGGACGGAGCCGAGTTTTTGCAGAAAAAATTGACTATTTAAACATAAATGGTAAAATTGTAGGCCTATGAGTTTAGCATGTTTCAGTGTCATACAGGTCCGTTGGTCTAGGGGTATGATACTCGCTTTGGGTGCAAGTGGTCCAGGGTTCAAATCCCGGACGGACCCGAGTTTTGCAGAAGTAATTTGGTGACTATTAAAATGCAAATAATTATAGGGTAGGCCTATGAGTTGAGCTTGTTTCAGGAACATATTTGGTCCGTTGGCCTAGGGGTATGTTACTCGCTTCGGGTGCGAGCGGTCCCGGTCCAAATCCCGGACGGACCCTAATTTTTGCAGAAGTAATTTAGTGAATAATTAATTGCAACTAATTACAGGGTAGACCTATGAGTTCAGGTTGTTTCATGTACATATATGGATCGTTGGTTTAGGGGTATGATACTCGCTTAGGGTGCGAGGGGTCCCGGGTTCAAATCCAAGACGGAGCCGAGTTTTGCAGAAGTAAATTAGTGACTATTAAAATGCAACTAGTTAAATTGTAGGCCTATGAGTTTAAAATGTTTCATTGTCATGCAGGTCCGTTGGTCTAGGGGTATGATACTCGCTTCGGGTGCGAGAGGTCCCGGGATCAAATCCAGGATGGACCCGAATTTTTGCAGAAGTAATTTAGTGAATATTTAAATGCAACTAATTACAGGGTAGACCTATGAGTTCATCTTGTTTTAGGTACATATATGGACCGTTGGTCTAGGGGTATATTACTCGTTTTGGGTGCGATTGGTCCCGTGTTCAAATCCCGGACGGAGCCGAGCTTTTGCAGAAGAAATTGACTATTTAAACATAAATGGTAAAATTTTTAGGCCTACGAGTTTAGCATGTTTCAGTGTCATACAGGTCCGTTGGTCTAGGGGTATGTTACTCGCTTCGGGTGCGAGTGGTCCCGGGTTCAAATCCCGGATGGCCCCGTATTTTTGCAGAAGTAATTTAGTGAATATTTAAATGCAACTAATTACAGGGTAGACCTATGAGTTCATCTTGTTTTAGGTACATATATGGACCGTTGGTTTAGGGCTATGATACTCGCTTAGGTTGCGAGGGGTCCCGGGATCAAATCCCGGACGGACCCGATATTTTGCGGAAGTAATTTTGTGAATATTTCATTGCAACTAATTACAGGGTAGGTCTTGGAGTTGAGCTTGTTTCAGCTGAATTCATGGTCCGTTGGTCTAGGGGTATGATACTCGCTTCGGGTGCGAGTGGTCCCGGGTTCAAATCCCGGACGGACCCGATATTTTGCAGAAGTAATTTCGTGAATATTTAATTGCAACTAATTACAGGGTAGTCTTACGAGTTGAGCTTGTTTCACTTACATACATGGTCTGTTGGTCTAGGGGTATCATACTCGCTTTGGGTGCGAGTGGTCCCGGGTTCAAATCCCGGACGGACCCGAGTTTTTGCAGAAGAAATTGACTATTTAAACACAAATGGTAAAATTGTAGGCATATGAGTTTATTATGTTTCAGTGTCATGCAGGTCCGTTGGTCTAGGGGTATGATACTCGCTTCGGGTGCGAGTGGTCCCGGGTTCTAATTCCGGACGGACCCGAATTTTCGCCGAAGTTATTTAGAGAATATTTAAATGCAACTAATAACAGGGTAGGCCTTGGAGTGGAGCTTGTTTCAGCAACATACATGGTCCGTTGGCCTAGGGGTATGTTACTCGCTTCGGGTGCGAGTGGTCCCGGGTTCAAATCCCGGATGGAGCCGTATTTTTGCAGAAGTAATTTAGTGAATATTTAAATGCAAATAATTACAGGGTAGACCTATGAGTTCATCTTGTTATAGGTACATATACGGACCGTTGGTTTAGGGCTATGATACTCGCTTAGGGTGCGAGGGGTCACGGGATCAAATCCCGGACGGACCCGATATTTTGCGGAAGTAATTTTGTGAATATTTCATTGCAACTAATTACAGGGTAGACCAATGAGTTCAGGTTGTTTCATGTACATATATGGATCGTTGGTTTAGGGCTATGATACTCGCTTAGGGTGCGAGGGGTCCCGGGTTCAAATCCCGGACGGAGCCGAGTTTTGCAGAAGTAAATTAGTGACTATTAAAATGCAACTAGTTAAATTATAGGCCTATGAGTTTAGCATGTTTCAGTGTCATGCAGGTCCGTTGGTCTAGGGGTATGATACTCGCTTCGGGTGCGAGGGGTCCCGGGATCAAATCCCGGACGCCCCCATATTTTGCAGAAGTAATTTAGTGAATATTTAATTGCAACTAATTACAGGGTAGGTCTTGGAGTTGAGCTTGTTTCAGCTGAATTCATGGTCCGTTGGTCTAGGGGTATGATAGTCGCTTCGGGTGCGAGTGGTCCCGGGTTCAAATCCCGGACGGACCCGAATTTTCGCAGAATTTATTTAGAGAACATTTAAATGCAACTAATTACAGGGTAGGCCTATGAGTTGAGCTTGTTTCAGCAACATACATGGTCCGTTGGTCTAGGGGTATGATACTAGCTTCGGGTGCGAGTGGTCCCGGGTTCAAATCCCGGACGGAGCCGGGTTTTGCAGAAGTAATTTAGTGACTATTATATTGCAACTAGTTAAATTGTAGGCCTATGAGTTTAGCATGTTTCAGTGTCACGCAGGTCCGTTGGTCTAGGGGTATCATAGTCGCTTTGGGTGCAAGTGATCCCGGGTTCAAATCCCGGACGGACCCGAGTTTTTGCAGAAGAAATTGACTATTTAAACACAAATGGTAAAATTGTAGGCCTATGAGTTTAGCATGATTCAGTGTCATGCAGGTCCGTTGGTCTAGGGGTATGATACTAGCTTCGGGTGCGAGTGGTCCCGGGTTCAAATCCCGGACGGACCCGAGTTATGCAGAAGTAATTTGGTGAATATTTAAATGCAACTAATCACAGGGTAGACCAATGAGTTCAGCTTGTTTCAGGTACATATATGGGTCGTTGGTTTAAGGCTATGATACTCGATTAGGGTGCGAGGAGTCCCGGGATCAAATCCCGGACGGACCCGATATTTTGCAGAAGAAATTTAGTGAATATTTAATTGCAACTAATTACAGGGTAGGTCTTGGAGTTGAGCTTGTTTCAGCTGAGTTCATGGTACGTTGGTCTAGGGGTATGATACTCGCTTCGGGTGCGAGTGGTCTCGGGTTCAAATCCCGGCCGGACCCGAATTTTTGAAGAAGTAATTTAGTGAATATTTAAATGCAACTAATTACAGGGTAGACCTATGAGTTCATCTTGTTTTAGGTACGTATATGGACCGTTGGTTTAGGGCTATGATACTCGCTTAGGGTGCGAGGGGTCCCGGGGTCAAATCCCGGACGGACCCGATATTTTGCGGAGGTAATTTTGTGAATATTTCATTGCAACTAATTACAGGGTAGACCAATGAGTTCAGGTTGTTTCATGTACATATATGGATCGTTGGTTTAGGGCTATGATACTCGCTTAGGGTGCGAGGGGTCCCGGGTTCAAATCCCGGACGGAGCCAAGTTTTGCAGAAGTAAATTAGTGACTATTAAAATGCAACTAGTTAAATTATAGGCCTATGAGTTTAGCATGTTTCAGTGTCATGCAGGTCCGTTGGTCTAGGGGTATGATACTCGCTTCGGGTGCGAGGGGTCCCGGGATCAAATCCCGGACGCCCCCATATTTTGCAGAAGTAATTTAGTGAATATTTAATTGCAACTAATTACAGGGTAGGTCTTGGAGTTGAGCTTGTTTCAGCTGAATTCATGGTCCGTTGGTCTAGGGGTATGATACTCGCTTCGGGTGCGAGTGGTCCCGGGTTCAAATCCCGGACGGACCCGATATTTTGCAGAAGTAATTTCGTGAATATTTAATTGCAACTAATTACAGGGAAGTCTTACGAGTTGAGCTTGTTTCACTTACATACATGGTCTGTTGGTCTAGGGGTATCATACTCGCTTTGGGTGCGAGTGGTCCCGGGTTCAAATCCCGGACGGACCCGAGTTTTTGCAGAAGAAATTGACTATTTAAACACAAATGGTAAAATTGTAGGCATATGAGTTTATTATGTTTCAGTGTCATGCAGGTCCGTTGGTCTAGGGGTATGATACTCGCTTCGGGTGCGAGTGGTCCCGGGTTCAAATCCCGGACGGACCCGAATTTTCGCAGAATTTATTTAGAGAATATTTAAATGCAACTAATTACAGGGTAGGCCTTGGAGTGGAGCTTGTTTCAGCTGCGTATATAGTCCGTTAGTCTAGGGGTGTGATGCTCGCTTCGGGTGCGAGTGGTCGCGTGTTAAAATCCCGGATGGGCCCGACTTTATGCAGAAGAAATTTAGTGAATATTTAAATGCAAATAATTATAGGGTAGGCCTATGAGTTGAGCTTGTTTCAGCAACATACATGGTCCGTTGGTCTAGGGGTATGATACTAGCTTCGGGTGCGAGTGGTCCCGGGTTCAAATCCCGGACGGAGCCGGGTTTTGCAGAAGTAATTTAGTGACTATTATATTGCAACTAGTTAAATTGTAGGCCTATGAGTTTAGCATGTTTCAGTGTCATGCAGGTCCGTTGGTCTAGGGGTATCATAGTCGCTTTGGGTGCAAGTGATCCCGGGTTCAAATCCCGGACAGACCCGAGTTTTTGCAGAAGAAATTGACTATTTAAACACAAATGGTAAAATTGTAGGCCTATGAGTTTAGCATGATTCAGTGTCATGCAGGTCCGTTGGTCTAGGGGTATGATACTAGCTTCGGGTGCGAGTGGTCCCGGGTTCAAATCCCGGACGGACCCGAGTTATGCAGAAGTAATTTGGTGAATATTTAAATGCAACTAATCACAGGGTAGACCAATGAGTTCAGCTTGTTTCAGGTACATATATGGGTCGTTGGTTTAAGGCTATGATACTCGATTAGGGTGCGAGGAGTCCCGGGATCAAATCCCGGACGGACCCGATATTTTGCAGAAGAAATTTAGTGAATATTTAATTGCAACTAATTACAGGGTAGGTCTTGGAGTTGAGCTTGTTTCAGCTGAATTCATGGTACGTTGGTCTAGGGGTATGATACTCGCTTCGGGTGCGAGTGGTCTCGGGTTCAAATTCCGGCCGGACCCGAATTTTTGAAGAAGTAATTTAGTGAATATTTAAATGCAACTAATTACAGGGTAGACCTATGAGTTCATCTTGTTTTAGGTACATATATGGACCGTTGGTTTAGGGCTATGATACTCGCTTAGGGTGCGAGGGGTCCCGGGATCAAATCCCGGACGGACCCGATATTTTGCGGAAGTAATTTTGTGAATATTTCATTGCAACTAATTACAGGGTAGACCAATGAGTTCAGGTTGTTTCATGTACATATATGGATCGTTGGTTTAGGGCTATGATACTCGCTTAGGGTGCGAGGGGTCCCGGGTTCAAGTCCCGGACGGAGCCAAGTTTTGCAGAAGTAAATTAGTGACTATTAAAATGCAACTAGTTAAATTATAGGCCTATGAGTTTAGCATGTTTCAGTGTCATGCAGGTCCGTTGGTCTAGGGGTATGATACTCGCTTCGGGTGCGAGGGGTCCCGGGATCAAATCCCGGACGCCCCCATATTTTGCAGAAGTAATTTAGTGAATATTTAATTGCAACTAATTACAGGGTAGGTCTTGGAGTTGAGCTTGTTTCAGCTGAATTCATGGTCCGTTGGTCTAGGGGTATGATACTCGCTTCGGGTGCGAGTGGTCCCGGGTTCAAATCCCGGACGGACCCGATATTTTGCAGAAGTAATTTCGTGAATATTTAATTGCAACTAATTACAGGGAAGTCTTACGAGTTGAGCTTGTTTCACTTACATACATGGTCTGTTGGTCTAGGGGTATCATACTCGCTTTGGGTGCGAGTGGTCCCGGGTTCAAATCCCGGACGGACCCGAGTTTTTGCAGAAGAAATTGACTATTTAAACACAAATGGTAAAATTGTAGGCATATGAGTTTATTATGTTTCAGTGTCATGCAGGTCCGTTGGTCTAGGGGTATGATACTCGCTTCGGGTGCGAGTGGTCCCGGGTTCAAATCCCGGACGGACCCGAATTTTCGCAGAAGTTATTTAGAGAATATTTAAATGCAACTAATTACAGGGTAGGCCTTGGAGTGGAGCTTGTTTCAGCTGCGTATATGGTCCGTTAGTCTAGTGGTGTGATGCTCGCTTCGGGTGCGAGTGGTCGCGTGTTAAAATCCCGGATGGGCCCGACTTTATGCAGAAGAAATTTAGTGAATATTTAATTGCAACTAATTACAGGGTAGGTCTTGGAGTTGAGCTTGTTTCAGCTGAATTCATGGTCCGTTGGTCTAGGGGTATGATACTCGCTTCGGGTGCAAGTGGTCCGGGGTTCAAATCCCGGACGGAGCCGGGTTTTGCAGAAGTAATTTAGTGACTATTATTTTGCAACTAGTTAAATTGTAGGCCTATGAGTTTAGCATGTTTCAGTGTCATGCAGGTCCGTTGGTCTAGGGGTATCATACTCGCTTTGGGTGCAAGTGATCCCGGGTTCAAATCCCGGACGGACCCGAGTTTTTGCAGAAGAAATTGACTATTTAAACACAAATGGTAAAATTGTAGGCCTATGAGTTTAGCATGATTCAGTGTCATGCAGGTCCGTTGGTCTAGGGGTATGATACTAGCTTCGGGTACGAGTGGTCCCGGGTTCAAATCCCGGACGGACCCGAGTTATGCAGAAGTAATTTGGTGAATATTTAAATGCAACTAATCACAGGGTAGACCAATGAGATCAGCTTGTTTCAGGTACATATATGGGTCGTTGGTTTAAGGCTATGATACTCGATTAGGGTGCGAGGAGTCCCGGGATCAAATCCCAGACGGACCCGATATTTTGCAGAAGAAATTTAGTGAATATTTAATTGCAACTAATTACAGGGTAGGTCTTGGAGTTGAGCTTGTTTCTGCTGAATTCATGGTACGTTGGTCTAGGGGTATGATACTCGCTTCGGGTGCGAGTGGTCTCGGGTTCAAATCCCGGCCGGACCCGAATTTTTGAAGAAGTTATTTAGAGAATATTTAAATGCAACTAATTACAGGGTAGGCCTTGGAGTGGAGCTTGTTTCAGCTGCGTATATGGTCCGTTAGTCTAGTGGTGTGATGCTCGCTTCGGGTGCGAGTGGTCGCGTGTTAAAATCCCGGATGGGCCCGACTTTATGCAGAAGAAATTTAGTGAATATTTAATTGCAACTAATTACAGGGTAGGTCTTGGAGTTGAGCTTGTTTCAGCTGAATTCATGGTCCGTTGGTCTAGGGGTATGATACTCGCTTCGGGTGCAAGTGGTCCGGGGTTCAAATCCCGGACGGAGCCGGGTTTTGCAGAAGTAATTTAGTGACTATTATATTGCAACTAGTTAAATTGTAGGCCTATGAGTTTAGCATGTTTCAGTGTCATGCAGGTCCGTTGGTCTAGGGGTATCATACTCGCTTTGGGTGCAAGTGATCCCGGGTTCAAATCCCGGACGGACCCGAGTTTTTGCAGAAGAAATTGACTATTTAAACACAAATGGTAAAATTGTAGGCCTATGAGTTTAGCATGATTCAGTGTCATGCAGGTCCGTTGGTCTAGGGGTATGATACTAGCTTCGGGTGCGAGTGGTCCCGGGTTCAAATCCCGGCCGGACCCGAATTTTTGAAGAAGTAATTTAGTGAATATTTAAATGCAACTAATTACAGGGTAGACCTATGAGTTCATCTTGTTTTAGGTACATATATGGACCGTTGGTTTAGGGCTATGATACTCGCTTAGGGTGCGAGGGGTCCCGGGATCAAATCCCGGACGGATCCGATATTTTGCGGAAGTAATTTTGTGAATATTTCATTGCAACTAATTACAGGGTAGACCAATGAGTTCAGGTTGTTTCATGTACATATATGGAACGTTGGTTTAGGGCTATGATACTCGCTTAGGGTGCGAGGGGTCCCGGGTTCAAATCCCGGACGGAGCCAAGTTTTGCAGAAGTAAATTAGTGACTATTAAAATGCAACTAGTTAAATTATAGGCCTATGAGTTTAGCATGTTTCAGTGTCATGCAGGTCCGTTGGTCTAGGGGTATGATACTCGCTTCGGGTGCGAAGGGTCCCGGGATCAAATACCGGACGCCCCCATATTTTGCAGAAGAAATTTAGTGAATATTTAATTGCAACTAATTACAGGGTAGGTCTTGGAGTTGAGCTTGTTTCTGCTGAATTCATGGTACGTTGGTCTAGGGGTATGATACTCGCTTCGGGTGCGAGTGGTCCCGGGTTCAAATCCCGGACGGACCCGAGTTTTTGCAGAAGAAATTGACTATTTAAACACAAATGGTAAAATTGTAGGCATATGAGTTTATTATGTTTCAGTGTCATGCAGATCCGTTGGTCTAGGGGTATGATACTCGCTTCGGGTGCGAGTGGTCCCGGGTTCAAATCCCGGACGGACCCGAATTTTCGCAGAAGTTATTTAGAGAATATTTAAATGCAACTAATTACAGGGTAGGCCTTGGAGTGGAGCTTGTTTCAGCTGCGTATATGGTCCGTTAGTCTAGTGGTGTGATGCTCGCTTCGGGTGCGAGTGGTCGCGTGTTAAAATCCCGGATGGGCCCGACTTTATGCAGAAGAAATTTAGTGAATATTTAATTGCAACTAATTACAGGGTAGGTCTTGGAGTTGAGCTTGTTTCAGCTGAATTCATGGTCCGTTGGTCTAGGGGTATGATACTCGCTTCGGGTGCAAGTGGTCCGGGGTTCAAATCCCGGACGGACCCTAGTTTTTGCAGAAGAAATTGACTATTTAAACACAAATGGTAAAATTGTAGGCCTATGAGTTTAGCATGATTCAGTGTCATGCAGGTCCGTTGGTCTAGGGGTATGATACTAGCTTCGGGTGCGAGTGGTCCCGGGTTCAAATCCCGGACGGACCCGAGTTTTTGCAGAAGAAATTGACTATTTAAACACAAATGGTAAAATTGTAGGCCTATGAGTTTAGCATGATTCAGTGTCATGCAGGTCCGTTGGTCTAGGGGTATGATACTAGCTTCGGGTGCGAGTGGTCCCGGGTTCAAATCCCGGACGGACCCGAGTTATGCAGAAGTAATTTGGTTAATTTTTAAATGCAACTAATCACAGGGTAGACCAATGAGTTCAGCTTGTTTCAGGTACATATATGGGTCGTTGGTTTAAGGCTATGATACTCGATTAGGGTGCGAGGAGTCCCGGGATCAAATCCCAGACGGACCCGATATTTTGCAGAAGAAATTTAGTGAATATTTAATTGCAACTAATTACAGGGTAGGTCTTGGAGTTGAGCTTGTTTCTGCTGAATTCATGGTCCGTTGGTCTAGGGGTATGATACTCGCTTCGGGTGCAAGTGGTCCGGGGTTCAAATCCCGGACGGAGCCGGGTTTTGCAGAAGTAATTTAGTGACTATTATATTGCAACTAGTTAAATTGTAGGCCTATGAGTTTAGCATGTTTCAGTGTCATGCAGGGCCGTTGGTCTAGGGGTATCATACTCGCTTTGGGTGCAAGTGATCCCGGGTTCAAATCCCGGACGGACCCGAGTTTTTGCAGAAGAAATTGACTATTTAAACACAAATGGTAAAATTGTAGGCCTATGAGTTTAGCATGATTCAGTGTCATGCAGGTCCGTTGGTCTAGGGGTATGATACTAGCTTCGGGTGCGAGTGGTCCCGGGTTCAAATCCCGGACGGACCCGAGTTATGCAGAAGTAATTTGGTGAATATTTAAATGCAACTAATCACAGGGTAGACCAATGAGTTCAGCTTGTTTCAGGTACATATATGGGTCGTTGGTTTAAGGCTATGATACTCGATTAGGGTGCGAGGAGTCCCGGGATCAAATCCCAGACGGACCCGATATTTTGCAGAAGAAATTTAGTGAATATTTAATTGCAACTAATTACAGGGTAGGTCTTGGAGTTGAGCTTGTTTCTGCTGAATTCATGGTACGTTGGTCTAGGGGTATGATACTCGCTTCGGGTGCGAGTGGTCTCGGGTTCAAATCCCGGCCGGACCCGAATTTTTGAAGAAGTTATTTAGTGAATATTTAAATGCAACTAATTATAGGGTAGACCAATGAGTTCAGCTTGTTTTAGGTACATATATGGGTCGTTGGTTTAGGGCTATGATACTCGCTTAGGTTGCGAGGGATCCCGGTTTCAAATCCCGGACGGATCCGAATTTTTTGCAGAAGTAATTTAGTGAATATTTAAATGCAACTATTGACAGGGTAGTCTTACGAGTTGAGCTTGTTTCAGTTACATACATGGTCCGTTGGTCTAGGGGTATGATAGTCGCTTCGGTTGCGAGGGGTCCCGGGATCAAATCCCGGACGCCCCGATATTTTGCAAAAGTAATTTTGTGAATATTTCATTGCAACTAATTACAGGGTAGACCAATGAGTTCAGGTTGTTTCATGTACATATATGGATCGTTGGTTTAGGGCTATGATACTCGCTTAGGGTGCGAGGGGTCCCGGGTTCAAATCCCGGACGGAGCCGAGTTTTGCAGAAGTAAATTAGTGACTATTAAAATGCAACTAGTTAAATTATAGGCCTATGAGTTTAGAATGTTTCAGTGTCATGCAGGTCCGTTGGTCTAGGGGTATGATACTCGCTTCGGGTGCGAGGGGTCCCGGGATCAAATCCCGGACGCCCCCATATTTTGCAGAAGTAATTTAGTGAATATTTAATTGCAACTAATTACAGGGTAGGTCTTACAGTTGAGCTTGTTTCAGCTGAATTCATGGTCCGTTGGTCTAGGGGTATGATTCTCGCTTCGGGTGCGAGTGGTCCCGGGTTCAAATCCCGGACGGACCCGAATTTTTGAAGAAGTAATTTAGTGAATATTTAAATGCAACTAATAATAGGGTAGACCAATGAGTTCAGCTTGTTTTAGGTACATATATGGGTCGTTGGTTTAGGGCTATGATACTCGCTTAGGTTGCGAGGGATCCCGGTTTCAAATCCCGGACGGATCCGAATTTTTTTCAGAAGTAATTTAGTGAATATTTAAATGCAACTAATTACAGGGTAGGTCTTGGAGTTGAGCTTGTTTCAGCTGAATTCATGGTCCGTTGGTCTAGGGGTATGATACTCGCTTCGTGTGCGAGTGGTCCCGGGTTCAAATCCCGGACGGACCCGATATTTTGCAGAAGTAATTTCGTGAATATTTAATTGCAACTAATTACAGGGAAGTCTTACGAGTTGAGCTTGTTTCACTTACATACATGGTCTGTTGGTCTAGCGGTATCATACTCGCTTTGGGTGCGAGTGGTCCCGGGTTCAAATCCCGGACGGACCCGAGTTTTTGCAGAAGAAATTGACTATTTAAACACAAATGGTAAAATTGTAGGCATATGAGTTTATTATGTTTCAGTGTCATGCAGGTCCGTTGGTCTAGGGGTATGATACTCGCTTCGGGTGCGAGTGGTCCCGGGTTCAAATCCCGGACGGACCCGAATTTTCGCAGAAGTTATTTAGAGAATATTTAAATGCAACTAATTACAGGGTAGGCCTTGGAGTGGATCTTGTTTCAGCTGCGTATATGGTCCGTTAGTCTAGTGGTGTGATGCTCGCTTCGGGTGCGAGTGGTCGCGTGTTAAAATCCCGGATGGGCCCGACTTTATGCAAAAGAAATTTAGTGAATATTTAATTGCAACTAATTACAGGGTAGGTCTTGGAGTTGAGCTTGTTTCAGCTGAATTCATGGTCCGTTGGTCTAGGGGTATGATACTCGCTTCGGGTGCAAGTGGTCCGGGGTTCAAATCCCGGACGGAGCTGGGTTTTGCAGAAGTAATTTAGTGACTATTATATTGCAACTAGTTAAATTGTAGGCCTATGAGTTTAGCATGTTTCAGTGTCATGCAGGTCCGTTGGTCTAGGGGTATCATACTCGCTTTGGGTGCAAGTGATCCCGGGTTCAAATCCCGGACGGACCCGAGTTTTTGCAGAAGAAATTGACTATTTAAACACAAATGGTAAAATTGTAGGCCTATGAGTTTAGCATGATTCAGTGTCATGCAGGTCCGTTGGTCTAGGGGTATGATACTAGCTTCGGGTGCGAGTGGTCCCGGGTTCAAATCCCGGACGGACCCGAGTTATGCAGAAGTAATTTGGTTAATATTTAAATGCAACTAATCACAGGGTAGACCAATGAGTTCAGCTTGTTTCAGGTACATATATGGGTCGTTGGTTTATGGCTATGATACTCGATTAGGGTGCGAGGAGTCCCGGGATCAAATCCCGGACGGACCCGATATTTTGCAGAAGAAATTTAGTGAATATTTAATTGCAACTAATTACAGGGTAGGTCTTGGAGTTGAGCTTGTTTCTGCTGAATTCATGGTACGTTGGTCTAGGGGTATGATACTCGCTTCGGGTGCGAGTGGTCTCGGGTTCAAATCCCGGCCGGACCCGAATTTTTGAAGAAGTAATTTAGTGAATATTTAAATGCAACTAATTATAGGGTAGACCAATGAGTTCAGCTTGTTTTAGGTACATATATGGGTCGTTGGTTTAGGGCTATGATACTCGCTTAGGTTGCGAGGGATCCCGGTTTCAAATCCCGGACGGATCCGAATTTTTTGCAGAAGTAATTTAGTGAATATTTAAATGCAACTATTGACAGGGTAGTCTTACGAGTTGAGCTTGTTTCAGTTACATACATGGTCCGTTGGTCTAGGGGTATGATAGTCGCTTCGGTTGCGAGGGGTCCCGGGATCAAATCCCGGACGCCCCGATATTTTGCAAAAGTAATTTTGTGAATATTTCATTGCAACTAATTACAGGGTAGACCAATGAGTTCAGGTTGTTTCATGTACATATATGGATCGTTGGTTTAGGGCTATGATACTCGCTTAGGGTGCGAGGGGTCCCGGGTTCAAATCCCGGACGGAGCCGAGTTTTGCAGAAGTAAATTAGTGACTATTAAAATGCAACTAGTTAAATTATAGGCCTATGAGTTTAGAATGTTTCAGTGTCATGCAGGTCCGTTGGTCTAGGGGTATGATACTCGCTTCGGGTGCGAGGGGTCCCGGGATCAAATCCCGGACGCCCCCATATTTTGCAGAAGTAATTTAGTGAATATTTAATTGCAACTAATTACAGGGTAGGTCTTACAGTTGAGCTTGTTTCAGCTGAATTCATGGTCCGTTGGTCTAGGGGTATGATTCTCGCTTCGGGTGCGAGTGGTCCCGGGTTCAAATCCCGGACGGACCCGAATTTTTGAAGAAGTAATTTAGTGAATATTTAAATGCAACTAATAATAGGGTAGACCAATGAGTTCAGCTTGTTTTAGGTACATATATGGGTCGTTGGTTTAGGGCTATGATACTCGCTTAGGTTGCGAGGGATCCCGGTTTCAAATCCCGGACGGATCCGAATTTTTTTCAGAAGTAATTTAGTGAATATTTAAATGCAACTAATTACAGGGTAGGTCTTGGAGTTGAGCTTGTTTCAGCTGAATTCATGGTCCGTTGGTCTAGGGGTATGATACTCGCTTCGTGTGCGAGTGGTCCCGGGTTCAAATCCCGGACGGACCCGATATTTTGCAGAAGTAATTTCGTGAATATTTAATTGCAACTAATTACAGGGAAGTCTTACGAGTTGAGCTTGTTTCACTTACATACATGGTCTGTTGGTCTAGCGGTATCATACTCGCTTTGGGTGCGAGTGGTCCCGGGTTCAAATCCCGGACGGACCCGAGTTTTTGCAGAAGAAATTGACTATTTAAACACAAATGGTAAAATTGTAGGCATATGAGTTTATTATGTTTCAGTGTCATGCAGGTCCGTTGGTCTAGGGGTATGATACTCGCTTCGGGTGCGAGTGGTCCCGGGTTCAAATCCCGGACGGACCCGAATTTTCGCAGAAGTTATTTAGAGAATATTTAAATGCAACTAATTACAGGGTAGGCCTTGGAGTGGATCTTGTTTCAGCTGCGTATATGGTCCGTTAGTCTAGTGGTGTGATGCTCGCTTCGGGTGCGAGTGGTCGCGTGTTAAAATCCCGGATGGGCCCGACTTTATGCAAAAGAAATTTAGTGAATATTTAATTGCAACTAATTACAGGGTAGGTCTTGGAGTTGAGCTTGTTTCAGCTGAATTCATGGTCCGTTGGTCTAGGGGTATGTTACTCGCTTCGGGTGCAAGTGGTCCGGGGTTCAAATCCCGGACGGAGCTGGGTTTTGCAGAAGTAATTTAGTGACTATTATATTGCAACTAGTTAAATTGTAGGCCTATGAGTTTAGCATGTTTCAGTGTCATGCAGGTCCGTTGGTCTAGGGGTATCATACTCGCTTTGGGTGCAAGTGATCCCGGGTTCAAATCCCGGACGGACCCGAGTTTTTGCAGAAGAAATTGACTATTTAAACACAAATGGTAAAATTGTAGGCCTATGAGTTTAGCATGATTCAGTGTCATGCAGGTCCGTTGGTCTAGGGGTATGATACTAGCTTCGGGTGCGAGTGGTCCCGGGTTCAAATCCCGGACGGACCCGAGTTATGCAGAAGTAATTTGGTTAATATTTAAATGCAACTAATCACAGGGTAGACCAATGAGTTCAGCTTGTTTCAGGTACATATATGGGTCGTTGGTTTATGGCTATGATACTCGATTAGGGTGCGAGGAGTCCCGGGATCAAATCCCGGACGGACCCGATATTTTGCAGAAGAAATTTAGTGAATATTTAATTGCAACTAATTACAGGGTAGGTCTTGGAGTTGAGCTTGTTTCTGCTGAATTCATGGTACGTTGGTCTAGGGGTATGATACTCGCTTCGGGTGCGAGTGGTCTCGGGTTCAAATCCCGGCCGGACCCGAATTTTTGAAGAAGTAATTTAGTGAATATTTAAATGCAACTAATTATAGGGTAGACCAATGAGTTCAGCTTGTTTTAGGTACATATATGGGTCGTTGGTTTAGGGCTATGATACTCGCTTAGGTTGCGAGGGATCCCGGTTTCAAATCCCGGACGGATCCGAATTTTTTGCAGAAGTAATTTAGTGAATATTTAAATGCAACTATTGACAGGGTAGTCTTACGAGTTGAGCTTGTTTCAGTTACATACATGGTCCGTTGGTCTAGGGGTATGATAGTCGCTTCGGGTGCGAGGGGTCCCGGGATCAAATCCCGGACGCCCCGATATTTTGCAGAAGTAATTTTGTGAATATTTCATTGCAACTAATTATAGGGTAGACCAATGAGTTCAGGTTGTTTCATGTACATATATGGATCGTTGGTTTAGGGCTATGATACTCGCTTAGGGTGCGAGGGGTCCCGGGTTCAAATCCCGGACGGAGCCGAGTTTTGCAGAAGTAAATTAGTGACTATTAAAATGCAACTAGTTAAATTATAGGCCTATGAGTTTAGCATGTTTCAGTGTCATGCAGGTCCGTTGGTCTAGGGGTATGATACTCGCTTCGGGTGCGAGGGGTCCCGGGATCAAATCCCGGACGCCCCCATATTTTGCAGAAGTAATTTAGTGAATATTTAATTGCAACTAATTACAGGGTAGGTCTTGGAGTTGAGCTTGTTTCAGCTGAATTCATGGTCCGTTGGTCTAGGGGTATGATACTCGCTTCGGGTGCGAGCGGTTCCGGGTTCAAATCCCGGACGGACCCGATATTTTGCAGAAGTAATTTCGTGAATATTTAATTGCAACTAATTACAGGGAAGTCTTACGAGTTTAGCTTGTTTCACTTACATACATGGTCTGTTGGTCTAGGGGTATCATACTCGCTTTGGGTGCGAGTGGTCCCGGGTTCAAATCCCGGACGGACCCGAGTTTTTGCAGAAGAAATTGACTATTTAAACACAAATGGTAAAATTGAAGGCATATGAGTTTATTATGTTTCAGTGTCATGCAGGTCCGTTGGTCTAGGGGTATGATACTCGCTTCGGGTGCGAGTGGTCCCGGGTTCAAATCCCGGACGGACCCGAATTTTCGCAGAAGTTATTTAGAGAATATTTAAATGCAACTAATTACAGGGTAGGCCTTGGAGTGGAGCTTGTTTCAGCTGCGTATATGGTCCGTTAGTCTAGTGGTGTGATGCTCGCTTCGGGTGCGAGTGGTCGCGTGTTAAAATCCCGGATGGGCCCGACTTTATGCAGAAGAAATTTAGTGAATATTTAATTGCAACTAATTACAGGGTAGGTCTTGGAGTTGAGCTTGTTTCAGCTGAATTTATGGTCCGTTAGTCTAGGGGTATGATACTCGCTTCGGGTGCAAGTGGTCCGGGGTTCAAATCCCGGACGGAGCTGGGTTTTGCAGAAGTAATTTAGTGACTATTATATTGCAACTAGTTAAATTGTAGGCCTATGAGTTTAGCATGTTTCAGTGTCATGCAGGTCCGTTGGTCTAGGGGTATCATACTCGCTTTGGGTGCAAGTGATCCCGGGTTCAAATCCCGGACGGACCCGAGTTTTTGCAGAAGAAATTGACTATTTAAACACAAATGGTAAAATTGTAGGCCTATGAGTTTAGCATGATTCAGTGTCATGCAGGTCCGTTGGTCTAGGGGTATGATACTAGCTTCGGGTGCGAGTGGTCCCGGGTTCAAATCCCGGACGGACCCGAGTTATGCAGAAGTAATTTGGTTAATATTTAAATGCAACTAATCACAGGGTAGACCAATGAGTTCAGCTTGTTTCAGGTACATATATGGGTCGTTGGTTTAAGGCTATGATACTCGCTTAGGTTGCGAGGGATCCCGGACGGATCCGAATTTTTTGCAGAAGTAATTTAGTGAATATTTAAATGCAACTATTGACAGGGTAGTCTTACGAGTTGAGCTTGTTTCAGTTACATACATGGTCCGTTGGTCTAGGGGTATGATAGTCGCTTCGGGTGCGAGGGGTCCCGGGATCAAATCCCGGACGCCCCGATATTTTGCAGAAGTAATTTTGTGAATATTTCATTGCAACTAATTATAGGGTAGACCAATGAGTTCAGGTTGTTTCATGTACATATATGGATCGTTGGTTTAGGGCTATGATACTCGCTTAGGCTGCGAGGGGTCCCGGGTTCAATTCCCGGACGGAGCCGAGTTTTGCAGAAGTAAATTAGTGACTATTAAAATGCAACTAGTTAAATTATAGGCCTATGAGTTTAGCATGTTTCAGTGTCATGCAGGTCCGTTGGTCTAGGGGTATGATAGTCGCTTCGGGTGCGAGGGGTCCCGGGATCAAATCCCGGACGCCCCGATATTTTGCAGAAGTAATTTAGTGAATATTTAATTGCAACTAATTACAGGGTAGGTCTTGGAGTTGAGCTTGTTTCAGCTGAATTCATGGTCCGTTGGTTTAGGGGTATGATACTCGCTTCGGGTGCGAGTGGTCCCGGGTTCAAATCCCGGACGGACCCGATATTTTGCAGAAGTAATTTCGTGAATATTTAATTGCAACTAATTACAGGGAAGTCTTACGAGTTGAGCTTGTTTCACTTACATACATGGTCTGTTGGTCTAGGGGTATCATACTCGCTTTGGGTGCGAGTGGTCCCGGGTTCAAATCCCGGACGGACCCGAGTTTTTGCAGAAGAAATTGACTATTTAAACACAAATGGTAAAATTGTAGGCATATGATTTTATTATGTTTCAGTGTCATGCAGGTCCGTTGGTCTAGGGGTATGATACTCGCTTCGGGTGCGAGTGGTCCCGGGTTCAAATCCCGGACGGACCCGAATTTTCGCAGAAGTTATTTAGAGAATATTTAAATGCAACTAATTACAGGGTAGGCCTTGGAGTGGAGCTTGTTTCAGCTGCGTATATGGTCCGTTAGTCTAGTGGTGTGATGCTCGCTTCGGGTGCGAGTGGTCGCGTGTTAAAATCCCGGATGGGCCCGACTTTATGCAGAAGAAATTTAGTGAATATTTAATTGCAACTAATTACAGGGTAGGTCTTGGAGTTGAGCTTGTTTCAGCTGAATTCATGGTCCGTTGGTCTAGGGGTATGATACACGCTTCGGGTGCAAGTGGTCCGGGGTTCAAATCCCGGACGGAGCCGGGTTTTGCAGAAGTAATTTAGTGACTATTATATTGCAACTAGTTAAATTGTAGGCCTATGAGTTTAGCATGTTTCAGTGTCATGCAGGTCCGTTGGTCTAGGGATATCATACTCGCTTTGGGTGCAAGTGATCCCGGGTTCAAATCCCGGACGGACCCGAGTTTTTGCAGAAGAAATTGACTATTTAAACACAAATGGTAAAATTGTAGGCCTATGAGTTTAGCATGATTCAGTGTCATGCAGGTCCGTTGGTCTAGAGGTATGATACTAGCTTCGGGTGCGAGTGGTCCCGGGTTCAAATCCCGGACGGACCCGAGTTATGCAGAAGTAATTTGGTTAATATTTAAATGCAACTAATCACAGGGTAGACCAATGAGTTCAGCTTGTTTCAGGTACATATATGGGTCGTTGGTTTAAGGCTATGATACTCGATTAGGGTGCGAGGAGTCCCGGGATCAAATCCCGGACGGACCCGATATTTTGCAGAAGAAATTTAGTGAATATTTAATTGCAACTAATTACAGGGTAGGTCTTGGAGTTGACCTTGTTTCTGCTGAATTCATGGTACGTTGGTCTAGGGGTATGATACTCGCTTCGGGTGCGAGTGGTCTCGGGTTCAAATCCCGGCCGGACCCGAATTTTTGAAGAAGTAATTTAGTGAATATTTAAATGCAACTAATTATAGGGTAGACCAATGAGTTCAGCTTGTTTCAGGTACATATATGGGTCGTTGGATTAAGGCTATGATACTCGATTAGGGTGCGAGGAGTCCCGGGATCAAATCCCGGACGGACCCGATATTTTGCAGAAGACATTTAGTGAATATTTAATTGCAACTAATTACAGGGTAGGTCTTGGAGTTGAGCTTGTTTCTGCTGAATTCATGGTACGTTGGTCTAGGGGTATGATACTCGCTTCGGGTGCTAGTGGTCTCGGGTTCAAATCCCGGCCGGACCCGAATTTTTGAAGAAGTAATTTAGTGAATATTTAAATGCAACTAATTATAGGGTAGACCAATGAGTTCAGCTTGTTTTAGGTACATATATGGGTCGTTGGTTTAGGGCTATGATACTCGCTTAGGTTGCGAGGGATCCCGGTTTCAAATCCCGGACGGATCCGAATTTTTTGCAGAAGTAATTTAGTGAATATTTAAATGCAACTATTGACAGGGTAGTCTTACGAGTTGAGCTTGTTTCAGTTACATACATGGTCCGTTGGTCTAGGGGTATGATAGTCGCTTCGGGTGCGAGGGGTCCCGGGATCAAATCCCGGACGCTCCGATATTTTGCAGAAGTAATTTAGTGAATATTTAATTGCAACTAATTACAGGGTAGGTCTTGGAGTTGAGCTTGTTTCAGCTTAATTCATGGTCCGTTGGTCTAGGGGTATGATACTCGCTTCGGGTGCGAGTGGTCCCGGGTTCAAATCCCGGACGGACCCGATATTTTGCAGAAGTAATTTCGTGAATATTTAATTGCAACTAATTACAGGGTAGTCTTACGAGTTGAGCTTGTTTCACTTACATACATGGTCTGTTGGTCTAGGGCTATGATACTCGCTTAGGCTGCGAGGGGTCCCGGGTTCAATTCCCGGACGGCGCCGAATTTTTTGCAGAAGTAATTTAGTGAATATTTAAATGCAACTATTGACAGGGTAGTCTTACGAGTTGAGCTTGTTTCAGTTACATACATGGTCCGTTGGTCTAGGGGTATGATAGTCGCTTCGGGTGCGAGGGGTTCCGGGATCAAATCCCGGACGCCCCGATATTTTGCAGAAGTAATTTAGTGAATATTTAATTGCAACTAATTACAGGGTAGGTCTTGGAGTTGACCTTGTTTCTGCTGAATTCATGGTACGTTGGTCTAGGGGTATGATAATCGCTTCGGGTGCGAGTGGTCTCGGGTTCAAATCCCGGCCGGACCCGAATTTTTGAAGAAGTAATTTAGTGAATATTTAAATGCAACTAATAATAGGGTAGACCAATGAGTTCAGCTTGTTTTAGGTACATATATGGGTCGTTGGTTTAGGGCTATGATACTCGCTTAGGTTGCGAGGGATCCCGGACGGATCCGAATTTTTTGCAGAAGTAATTTAGTGAATATTTAAATGCAACTATTGACAGGGTAGTCTTACGAGTTGAGCTTGTTTCAGTTACATACATGGTCCGTTGGTCTAGGGGTATGATAGTCGCTTCGGGTGCGAGGGGTCCCGGGATCAAATATCGGACGCCCCGATATTTTGCAGAAGTAATTTTGTGAATATTTCATTGCAACTAATTATAGGGTAGACCAATGAGTTCAGGTTGTTTCATGTACATATATGGATCGTTGGTTTAGGGCTATGATACTCGCTTAGGCTGCGAGGGGTCCCGGGTTCAATTCCCGGACGGAGCCGAGTTTTGCAGAAGTAAATTAGTGACTATTAAAATGCAACTAGTTAAATTATAGGCCTATGAGTTTAGCATGTTTCAGTGTCATGCAGGTCCGTTGGTCTAGGGGTATGATAGTCGCTTCGGGTGCGAGGGGTCCCGGGATCAAATCCCGGACGCCCCGATATTTTGCAGAAGTAATTTAGTGAATATTTAATTGCAACTAATTACAGGGTAGGTCTTGGAGTTGAGCTTGTTTCAGCTGAATTCATGGTCCGTTGGTCTAGGGGTATGATACTCGCTTCGGGTGCGAGTGGTCCCGGGTTCAAATCCCGGACGGACCCGATATTTTGCAGAAGTAATTTCGTGAATATTTAATTGCAACTAATTACAGGGAAGTCTTACGAGTTGAGCTTGTTTCACTTACATACATGGTCTGTTGGTCTAGGGGTATCATACTCGCTTTGGGTGCGAGTGGTCCCGGGTTCAAATCCCGGACGGACCCGAGTTTTTGCAGAAGAAATTGACTATTTAAACACAAATGGTAAAATTGTAGGCATATGATTTTATTATGTTTCAGTGTCATGCACGTCCGTTGGTCTAGGGGTATGATACTCGCTTCGGGTGCGAGTGGTCCCGGGTTCAAATCCCGGACGGACCCGAATTTTCGCAGAAGTTATTTAGAGAATATTTAAATGCAACTAATTACAGGGTAGGCCTTGGAGTGGAGCTTGTTTCAGCTGCGTATATGGTCCGTTAGTCTAGTGGTGTGATGCTCGCTTCGGGTGCGAGTGGTCGCGTGTTAAAATCCCGGATGGGCCCGACTTTATGCAGAAGAAATTTAGTGAATATTTAATTGCAACTAATTACAGGGTAGGTCTTGGAGTTGAGCTTGTTTCAGCTGAATTCATGGTCCGTTGGTCTAGGGGTATGATACTCGCTTCGGGTGCAAGTGGTCCGGGGTTCAAATCCCGGACGGAGCCGGGTTTTGCAGAAGTAATTTAGTGACTATTATATTGCAACTAGTTAAATTGTAGGCCTATGAGTTTAGCATGTTTCAGTGTCATGCAGGTCCGTTGGTCTAGGGATATCATACTCGCTTTGGGTGCAAGTGATCCCGGGTTCAAATCCCGGACGGACCCGAGTTTTTGCAGAAGAAATTGACTATTTAAACACAAATGGTAAAATTGTAGGCCTATGAGTTTAGCATGATTCAGTGTCATGCAGGTCCGTTGGTCTAGGGGTATGATACTAGCTTCGGGTGCGAGTGGTCCCGGGTTCAAATCCCGGACGGACCCGAGTTATGCAGAAGTAATTTGGTTAATATTTAAATGCAACTAATCACAGGGTAGACCAATGAGTTCAGCTTGTTTCAGGTACATATATGGGTCGTTGGTTTAAGGCTATGATACTCGATTAGGGTGCGAGGAGTCCCGGGATCAAATCCCGGACGGACCCGATATTTTGCAGAAGAAATTTAGTGAATATTTAATTGCAACTAATTACAGGGTAGGTCTTGGAGTTGAGCTTGTTTCTGCTGAATTCATGGTACGTTGGTCTAGGGGTATGATACTCGCTTCGGGTGCGAGTGGTCTCGGGTTCAAATCCCGGCCGGACCCGAATTTTTGAAGAAGTAATTTAGTGAATATTTAAATGCAACTAATTATAGGGTAGACCAATGAGTTCAGCTTGTTTTAGGTACATATATGGGTCGTTGGTTTAGGGCTATGATACTCGCTTAGGTTGCGAGGGATCCCGGTTTCAAATCCCGGACGGATCCGAATTTTTTGCAGAAGTAATTTAGTGAATATTTAAATGCAACTATTGACAGGGTAGTCTTACGAGTTGAGCTTGTTTCAGTTACATACATGGTCCGTTGGTCTAGGGGTATGATAGTCGCTTCGGGTGCGAGGGGTCCCGGGATCAAATCCCGGACGCCCCGATATTTTGCAGAAGTAATTTTGTGAATATTTCATTGCAACTAATTATAGGGTAGACCAATGAGTTCAGGTTGTTTCATGTACATATATGGATCGTTGGTTTAGGGCTATGATACTCGCTTAGGCTGCGAGGGGTCCCGGGTTCAATTCCCGGACGGAGCCGAGTTTTGCAGAAGTAAATTAGTGACTATTAAAATGCAACTAGTTAAATTATAGGCCTATGAGTTTAGCATGTTTCAGTGTCATGCAGGTCCGTTGGTCTAGGGGTATGATAGTCGCTTCGGGTGCGAGGGGTCCCGGGATCAAATCCCGGACGCCCCGATATTTTGCAGAAGTAATTTAGTGAATATTTAATTGCAACTAATTACAGGGTAGGTCTTGGAGTTGAGCTTGTTTCAGCTGAATTCATGGTCCGTTGGTCTAGGGGTATGATACTCACTTCGGGTGCGAGTGGTCCCGGGTTCAAATCCCGGACGGACCCGATATTTTGCAGAAGTAATTTCGTGAATATTTAATTGCAACTAATTACAGGGAAGTCTTACGAGTTGAGCTTGTTTCACTTACATACATGGTCTGTTGGTCTAGGGGTATCATACTCGCTTTGGGTGCGAGTGGTCCCGGGTTCAAATCCCGGACGGACCCGAGTTTTTGCAGAAGAAATTGACTATTTAAACACAAATGGTAAAATTGTAGGCATATGATTTTATTATGTTTCAGTGTCATGCACGTCCGTTGGTCTAGGGGTATGATACTCGCTTCGGGTGCGAGTGGTCCCGGGTTCAAATCCCGGACGGACCCGAATTTTCGCAGAAGTTATTTAGAGAATATTTAAATGCAACTAATTACAGGGTAGGCCTTGGAGTGGAGCTTGTTTCAGCTGCGTATATGGTCCGTTAGTCTAGTGGTGTGATGCTCGCTTCGGGTGCGAGTGGTCGCGTGTTAAAATCCCGGATGGGCCCGACTTTATGCAGAAGAAATTTAGTGAATATTTAATTGCAACTAATTACAGGGTAGGTCTTGGAGTTGAGCTTGTTTCAGCTGAATTCATGGTCCGTTGGTCTAGGGGTATGATACTCGCTTCGGGTGCAAGTGGTCCGGGGTTCAAATCCCGGACGGAGCCGGGTTTTGCAGAAGTAATTTAGTGACTATTATATTGCAACTAGTTAAATTGTAGGCCTATGAGTTTAGCATGTTTCAGTGTCATGCAGGTCCGTTGGTCTAGGGATATCATACTCGCTTTGGGTGCAAGTGATCCCGGGTTCAAATCCCGGACGGACCCGAGTTTTTGCAGAAGAAATTGACTATTTAAACACAAATGGTAAAATTTTAGGCCTATGAGTTTAGCATGATTCAGTGTCATGCAGGTCCGTTGGTCTAGGGGTATGATACTAGCTTCGGGTGCGAGTGGTCCCGGGTTCAAATCCCGGACGGACCCGAGTTATGCAGAAGTAATTTGGTTAATATTTAAATGCAACTAATCACAGGGTAGACCAATGAGTTCAGCTTGTTTCAGGTACATATATGGGTCGTTGGTTTAAGGCTATGATACTCGATTAGGGTGCGAGGAGTCCCGGGATCAAATCCCGGACGGACCCGATATTTTGCAGAAGAAATTTAGTGAATATTTAATTGCAACTAATTACAGGGTAGGTCTTGGAGTTGAGCTTGTTTCTGCTGAATTCATGGTACGTTGGTCTAGGGGTATGATACTCGCTTCGGGTGCGAGTGGTCTCGGGTTCAAATCCCGGCCGGACCCGAATTTTTGAAGAAGTAATTTAGTGAATATTTAAATGCAACTAATTATAGGGTAGACCAATGAGTTCAGCTTGTTTTAGGTACATATATGGGTCGTTGGTTTAGGGCTATGATACTCGCTTAGGTTGCGAGGGATCCCGGTTTCAAATCCCGGACGGATCCGAATTTTTTGCAGAAGTAATTTAGTGAATATTTAAATGCAATTATTGACAGGGTAGTCTTACGAGTTGAGCTTGTTTCAGTTACATACATGGTCCGTTGGTCTAGGGGTATGATAGTCGCTTCGGGTGCGAGGGGTCCCGGGATCAAATCCCGGACGCCCCGATATTTTGCAGAAGTAATTTTGTGAATATTTCATTGCAACTAATTATAGGGTAGACCAATGAGTTCAGGTTGTTTCATGTACATATATGGATCGTTGGTTTAGGGCTATGATACTCGCTTAGGCTGCGAGGGGTCCCGGGTTCAATTCCCGGACGGAGCCGAGTTTTGCAGAAGTAAATTAGTGACTATTAAAATGCAACTAGTTAAATTATAGGCCTATGAGTTTAGCATGTTTCAGTGTCATGCAGGTCCGTTGGTCTAGGGGTATGATAGTCGCTTCGGGTGCGAGGGGTCCCGGGATCAAATCCCGGACGCCCCGATATTTTGCAGAAGTAATTTAGTGAATATTTAATTGCAACTAATTACAGGGTAGGTCTTGGAGTTGAGCTTGTTTCAGCTGAATTCATGGTCCGTTGGTCTAGGGGTATGATACTCGCTTCGGGTGCGAGTGGTCCCGGGTTCAAATCCCGGACGGACCCGATATTTTGCAGAAGTAATTTCGTGAATATTTAATTGCAACTAATTACAGGGAAGTCTTACGAGTTGAGCTTGTTTCACTTACATACATGGTCTGTTGGTCTAGGGGTATCATACTCGCTTTGGGTGCGAGTGGTCCCGGGTTCAAATCCCGGACGGACCCGAGTTTTTGCAGAAGAAATTGACTATTTAAACACAAATGGTAAAATTGTAGGCATATGATTTTATTATGTTTCAGTGTCATGCACGTCCGTTGGTCTAGGGGTATGATACTCGCTTCGGGTGCGAGTGGTCCCGGGTTCAAATCCCGGACGGACCCGAATTTTCGCAGAAGTTATTTAGAGAATATTTAAATGCAACTAATTACAGGGTAGGCCTTGGAGTGGAGCTTGTTTCAGCTGCGTATATGGTCCGTTAGTCTAGTGGTGTGATGCTCGCTTCGGGTGCGAGTGGTCGCGTGTTAAAATCCCGGATGGGCCCGACTTTATGCAGAAGAAATTTAGTGAATATTTAATTGCAACTAATTACAGGGTAGGTCTTGGAGTTGAGCTTGTTTCAGCTGAATTCATGGTCCGTTGGTCTAGGGGTATGATACTCGCTTCGGGTGCAAGTGGTCCGGGGTTCAAATCCCGGACGGAGCCGGGTTTTGCAGAAGTAATTTAGTGACTATTATATTGCAACTAGTTAAATTGTAGGCCTATGAGTTTAGCATGTTTCAGTGTCATGCAGGTCCGTTGGTCTAGGGATATCATACTCGCTTTGGGTGCAAGTGATCCCGGGTTCAAATCCCGGACGGACCCGAGTTTTTGCAGAAGAAATTGACTATTTAAACACAAATGGTAAAATTGTAGGCCTATGAGTTTAGCATGATTCAGTGTCATGCAGGTCCGTTGGTCTAGAGGTATGATACTAGCTTCGGGTGCGAGTGGTCCCGGGTTCAAATCCCGGACGGACCCGAGTTATGCAGAAGTAATTTGGTTAATATTTAAATGCAACTAATCACAGGGTAGACCAATGAGTTCAGCTTGTTTCAGGTACATATATGGGTCGTTGGTTTAAGGCTATGATACTCGATTAGGGTGCGAGGAGTCCCGGGATCAAATCCCGGACGGACCCGATATTTTGCAGAAGACATTTAGTGAATATTTAATTGCAACTAATTACAGGGTAGGTCTTGGAGTTGAGCTTGTTTCTGCTGAATTCATGGTACGTTGGTCTAGGGGTATGATACTCGCTTCGGGTGCGAGTGGTCTCGGGTTCAAATCCCGGCCGGACCCGAATTTTTGAAGAAGTAATTTAGTGAATATTTAAATGCAACTAATTATAGGGTAGACCAATGAGTTCAGCTTGTTTTAGGTACATATATGGGTCGTTGGTTTAGGGCTATGATACTCGCTTAGGTTGCGAGGGATCCCGGTTTCAAATCCCGGACGGATCCGAATTTTTTGCAGAAGTAATTTAGTGAATATTTAAATGCAACTATTGACAGGGTAGTCTTACGAGTTGAGCTTGTTTCAGTTACATACATGGTCCGTTGGTCTAGGGGTATGATAGTCGCTTCGGGTGCGAGGGGTCCCGGGATCAAATCCCGGACGCCCCGATATTTTGCAGAAGTAATTTAGTGAATATTTAATTGCAACTAATTACAGGGTAGGTCTTGGAGTTGAGCTTGTTTCAGCTTAATTCATGGTCCGTTGGTCTAGGGGTATGATACTCGCTTCGGGTGCGAGTGGTCCCGGGTTCAAATCCCGGACGGACCCGAGTTATGCAGAAGTAATTTGGTTAATATTTAAATGCAACTAATCACAGGGTAGACCAATGAGTTCAGCTTGTTTCAGGTACATATATGGGTCGTTGGTTTAAGGCTATGATACTCGATTAGGGTGCGAGGAGTCCCGGGATCAAATCCCGGACGGACCCGATATTTTGCAGAAGACATTTAGTGAATATTTAATTGCAACTAATTACAGGGTAGGTCTTGGAGTTGAGCTTGTTTCTGCTGAATTCATGGTACGTTGGTCTAGGGGTATGATACTCGCTTCGGGTGCGAGTGAGACCATGGCAACATATTCCCTCAACCTGTTCAGGGCTTCAGTTTTCTTCTTGATCAGATATGTATGAGTTAACCGTGAAAAATCATCTATGAAAGTCAGCATGTAACTGTGTCCTCCAACGGTTTCTCGTTTCATAGGACCGCAGACGTCCGTATGTATGAGGTCTAAGGGCTGTCTCGTTGTAGATTCCGTTGTCTTCGGGAAAGGTTTCGATGCCATCTTGCCCTTGATACAACTTCCGCAGAGTAAATTACATTCGCACTGGCGTATGGTGACTCCATCTGCCATTTCTTGAAGTCTCTTGATTGCAATTGGATCCCGATGGCCTAACCGTCTATGCCATAGTTGTAAGCAGTCCTTGTGGTTGGTCCTTGTTGTGACAGCATTGGCTCTGTCTTTATACTTCAGTTTGTACAGCCATCCATCCATTACAGCGGTTGCGGCTACTCGATTTCCTTGATAGACTTGACATGTGTCGCCTTCAAAAACCATCTTGTGCCCGGTTCTCGCTAGTCTATGGACCGATAACAGACTGCCTCCTAGTTTCGGAACGTAGAGAACGTCTTGAACTTGGATGTCTCCTTTTGGACCGACACATCTTATCGTGTATGATATGTATGAGTAAACCGTGAAAAATCATCTATGAAAGTCAGCATGTAACTGTGTCCTCCAACGGTTTCTCGATTCATAGGACCGCAGACGTCCGTATGAATGAGGTCTAAGGGCTGTCTCGTTGTAGATTCCGATGTCTTCGGGAAACGTTTCGATGCCATCTTGCCCTTGATACAACTTCCGCAGAGTAAATTACATTCGCACTGGCGTATGGTGACTCCATCTGCCATTTCTTGAAGTTTCTTGATTGCAATTGGATCCCGATGGCCTAACCGTCTATGCCATAGTTGTAAGCAGTCCTTGTGGTTGGTCCTTGTTGTGACAGCATTGGCTCTGTCTTTACACTTCAGTTTGTACAGCCATCCATCCATTACAGCGGTTGCGGCTACTCGATTTCCTTGATAGACTTGACATGTGTCGCCTTCAAAAACCATCTTGTGCCCGGTTCTCGTCAGTCTATGGACCAATAACAGACTGCCTCCTAGTTTCGGAATGTAGAGAACGTCTTGAACTTGGATGTCTCCTTTTGGACCGACACATCTTATCGTGCCCTGGCCTACTCCTTCCGCTTCTATTACCGAATCGTCTGCCAAAAAGACCCTCTCTGCCGTCGGTGTGAGTGTGTTGAAGAAGGAGCGGTCGCTAGTCATGTGGCTGGTGGCCCCTGAGTCAACGTACCAAGTGCCTGGCGTTTGATCTTTCGATGCCTTGAAGGCGGCGAAGTCGGATTGTTGAGCTACGGGTTTCATAGCAGATGCACTCTTGCTTTGATGTTTGTAATATCGTTTCTTCGATTTCCATTGCGGCGGCTTCACCTTTTGGTAGTGTCCATACTTCCCGCAATTGTAGCATTCGGGTTTATCTTCCTGACTTCTGGATTTCTCTTGACTGTGCCAAGTCCTCAGTGCTGTTTCCGTTTGTTCCGGATCGTGCTTACCTGAACCCTCCTTTTTTCGGTTGAATTCGTCTAGAAGCTTAGCTTGAACATATTCCAACGTCAGATCAGCCTCGGGTCTGACTTCCAATGCAGTTACGAGATGGTCGTACGAATCCGGAAGGCTGCATAGTAGCATTCAAGCGATATAACTATCCTTCAGTACTTCTCCAATTCCTCGTAACCGTTCCACTCACTCCATCATGGCGGTGATATGCTGTTGCATCGTTTTTCCATTCTTGAATCGCATTTGATGCATTCTTCGAAGAAGAAACATCTTGTTTGTCATGGTGGACTGTTCGTGGAGTTTCTGGAGAGTGGTCCACATGTCCCTGGCAGTGGGCTGGCGGACTATGTGGATAAGTTGGTCACGTTTATCCCAGTCAGTTGGTACATTCTGCGTTGGTTTGTCCTCATCAACTACGGTCCATAAGTCATCTCTGGTTAGAAGCATTTTGAGTTTGAACTTCCATAGCTGGTAATTAGAGGCGTTCAGCTTCATAATGGTAAACTTGGAGTCTCCATTCATAGCCATCATGCAAGAACGTACACGGAAAAAATTAAACTACTTAAAACAGCGCGGTGTGCGAGGCCCATAGCCTGTTAGATTAAAGTGAGGCGACTAGTTTGAAGACAAATAGTTTTTTAAATCAGTTTAACATTGAGATAACATCGCATTATATATATAGGGTTAAAAAGTATTAAATAATAAAAATAACAATTTAGACGTTTCTTTAGTAAAGAACCAAAGGTCGCTCTCGGACGCCGTTGCTTATCTTAATATGTTTTCTATTTTGTAGTAAGGTGATCCAGCAGTTCCTCGTATTTTTGTCAAATTTACTCTGACATCTACGATTTGTCCACAATTCTACGTGTTTATAATTTTTTTCGGTGTACATTATTTTTCTAGTTAATTGGATTGCTTGTCTTCTTTCCCATGCCTAATGACTTGGTAGTGATTTGCTTATTTTCCTCATCAATAGGATTTTCAGAAATTTCGGTAATATAAGTTAATTGAACGCTTTCCCCAATATTGACTTTATTCGCCATATCTTCAAACTTCAGTTTTGCTTAGCGATGTTTTTTTGCCATTTCTTCAACACCACCCATTCCCGTTTGAAATAATTTTTCAGGGGCTTTTTCATTTATACTTTCTTCTGTTACATCACTTTCTTTCTTTTCTTTTTCGCTTGATTCGGAACTATCATTATTAGATTGCTGACCTTCCTAATAAAAAAGTTTCAAATTTTACAGAGTTTTCAAAATAATAGCATTATTACCAAAACTTTGCTTGAATGTGTTGTAGAAATCTAGACTTGACACTAGAAACTGTACACATTTCCAATTTTGAATTTTCCAGATAACAGAAGCGATGTATCTTAGTTCAAGAGTATCTTAGAGTTTCCAGTAAGACCTTCGCCGACGGCCGATCCATAACAATTTAGAACACCTTCTAGAATTTGTTTATCTTCATATTCTGTGTACTTTCTTCTTTTCAAATTTCTTTTCCAATTGTGAAAATCACCATAAAAATATAACTCAAAGTTGTTTTATATTACATGGTTATTACTTCTTTAATACGCTATGGGCACCTTTATCACTTTTCGTTTATCTTCAGCCTTTTTTTTCTTTATGGGCGTTTCTTCAATATCGTTAACACCTTCTGGAATCTTTTTATCTTCATAGTCTGCGTACTTTCTTATCACCATAAAAATATGACTATTAGTGCTTTCACATTATATTTTATTACGTCATTAATAAACTATGATAATCACATTCAATGTTGGTTTTTTTTCAGTGTTTTGTTTCTTCTTGCGTTTCTTTAATATCGTTAACGCTGTTCCAAGCAGATTCCGTTTTTTTCGTTAATTTAAAATAGGGCCCTAAAATTAATCCTGTTTTACAGATAACATAGTTTGTTTAGTCACCTTTGTGTAGTGATTGCCACAACGTAAAGACCACCAAGCTTACTATGTTATGTTAAAAATGTCACTTAGATTACCACCGCGGGCAATGTGACCTTATAATGTTCAGTCGAAGAGCCACAAATACGGAAGATACGACTATAGCGAAAATGAAAATTAAAGATATTGGGGGCAATTCTATAACTTTTTAAAGAAGTTGGAACTATCGTCTAAAGGGTTGGTGTCAACCTAGTACCATCTATGAGAGCGCGATATCTAAATAGGTGATTAGTCTTAGGTGTCATCAAACTTTGAACGAAAATCGGCGATTTCTTGCGAATTCCCCTCGTACTAATAAAAAACAAGTTGGCGAAGTTCAACTTTTACTTTTTTAATTTTCACGAGAGTGATAACTTATCGAAAGCGTTAAGCAGGTTGATAAGTTGTCGCTGCTTTATAACTATAGACAGTAGAAGGTAAAATTTAAACTTAACCACCTTGTTTTCTAGTTGCACGAGGGGAATTCGCGAGACATCCGCCGATTTTCGTTGAAGGTTGGATGACACCTATGCCTAATAGCCTATTTAGATATCGTGCACTCATAGAAAGCACGAGGTTGACATCAACCCTTTAGACGATTGCTATCACTCACGATAACTAGCTTAAAAAGCTAAAGAATTGCCACCATTTTGTTTTTTTTCTTGCTGTTTATCTAATAGACAGATGGTGGGAGAGCGTCTCGGTCATTTCTTGGAATATAGAAGGCAAAAAGTCGTTTCCAAATAGGAAGATATTGCTGGAAAATGTAATAAATACATCGTACATATTTGCTCTAGAAGATTTATCAACATCAACAAGGGTAAAAGTTTCTAACGACGCGGACGGCTTTCCGATAGAAATGGGCATGGCTCCATCATGATCCTTACTACGGTTCTTGTCACCGAACACCTTTTCCAAAAGAAACGGGTTGATTTTCCTAGCATCCATTTAAGGTGTTATGACTACAACAGAAGTAAAGCAATGAATGATGTAAAACGACTTTACCGAAATGTTTTCATACACAAATTTACATTCTAAAACCAAAGACAACTAAGGGAAAGTTTGGATATACTAATAGGTAGGCATCGTAAAACAGGGTGTAAACAAGTACATGTTTATTATATATATTTGTACATTGTAAGGATTATAATCATTGTTTTTAAAAAATAAACTAGAAACAGGAAACAATGATAGTTGAAAAAGGAAGGCATATTTAAGATACAATATGTGCAAAAAGAGAAATGAAAGGTTTATCAATCTAGTTTGGTCAATTTATTTTCCAACTTCCGTAGTTCTTTTTTTAACCGTTTCACCGACTTTCTTCTTTCTACAAGAATAGAATATACATTAGCTTATAGAAAATACTTTTCATTTATAATATTTAACCTTTGTCTTGATGTTCCACATTTTCGGAAGTATTCTTGGATGAAGGCACGGAAATAGAGGCTACGGCAGATTCCAACTCGATGTTGTCTGCAGCTGCGGGTTTTTCTCGGTGTTGTTTCTTGGAACGTTTTACCGACTTTCTTGTTTCTACAAATATAAAATATACATTAGCTCATAGTAAATACTTTTCCTTTTGAATATTAAACCTTTGTCTTGATGTTCCACTATTTCAGAGTCTTTCATGGATAAAGGCATGGAAATAGAGGCTACCGCGGATTGCAACTCGAGGTCGTGTGCTGTCATTTCTACATCTGCGGGTTTTTCTCTGAGATTTTTCATTATACCTAGTAAAAAGACAATAGAAATAATAAAACACAAAATTATCCTTGTTTCGAAACTTATCGAATATTTTGTTGAATCCTGAATGTATTGAATTTTCGTTTGGTACAGATACATCTTCATTGCTGTCAATTTCTACTTCACTCATTCCCTCGTTTGGTTGATTTTTTCGATTTAAATATTCGTTTTTTCCATCTTGATCTTCAATTTTCTGGTTTTCAAGCACTTCTCTATTTTCTGACATTTCAAAATCATGTATATTTTTCTTTCTATCTCTATTTTCTTGCTTTTGGAACTCTTCTCTATTTTTCATTTTTTGAAACTCTGTATTTTTTTAAACTCTTATCTATTTTTCTTTCTTTGACACTCATCTTCATCTATCATTTTTTCAGGTTGAACAGGGTTTTCTTTTCGTCCGGTTCAGATTCACTTTGATGGGAATTTTCCATTTCGTCATCATCTTGCGGAAAAATTTCATGAATGAATTCCGAATCGTTTGAATTTTCGTGACACTTACGGGATTCGTTAGAATTTTTCTCAACATCACGGGATTCGTTAGAATTTTCATCATCATTTCGGCATTCGTTCGAATTTTTGTCAGCATTACGGGATTTACTAGAATTTTCCTCATCATCTTTTTTGTTTTCGCTTCGGTATTTAGGACATTTTTGGGAAACAACTGTGTAGAAGTTAAATCAATAATTAATTGAGTTTTATACTGTGTTAAAGATCAGACCAACACCTAAATTTGTGGACGGCCCCCATTAAGGTAGCCTTATGACGTCAATACTGTAATTTACAATGTGTAAATAGCTACATGACATTTTAAAAAAACCAATATTTCAAAGGGTTTATCATAGTCATCTAAGGGCAATATTGGGGCCGTCAACAAAGACGTTATTGGTCTCTTCTTTACAAATAGTATTTTCTTCAAATTTGCATATTATGATTTATTCACCTTCAAAAAAAACTTATTTGCTCTTATTTCTTTGTTTTTTGTTCCTTGTCCTTTTGTACTACCTAAGATTGGACATTATGAAATAAACTAAAATTTATTTCTTTAACTTACTATCCAGTTGCGTTTCTAACTCGTTTAATAACTCTTCTTCACTTTTATTAAATTTAGAGCTTGTTAAAAATGTGCATGCTTTATTTTAATAAAATTCTTTAAATCTTAATTTTATAACTTAGCAAATTAAATTAAATATAAAATACCAAACTGTATAATTCAAACTGTATAACTTAAATTTCAAAAACCTAAAAACATTCTTCTAAATTTTCCTTTACTCGATGTAAACTTTAAAATTGAAAGAAAAAATATAAAACCCCCAAAAAAGGGATTAAAGTCTTTGTAAAGAAATCCAGGTTGCCTTTCGCGAAACATGGGGCATGTGTGGTAAAAATCACGCACCCCAAAAAACTTTCCATGTTTCCGAAAGGCGCCATGAAGTCTATTGACGTCATCCCTGGGTTTCTATAGAAATCATTGTAAAGAGAGGAACCACTTCTCTGCTCTTCGCTGCGCAAGCAAGATGGGTAAAAATTTTGAGAGTCGTCAATAAAATAAAATAAAACCCAAAGACTTGTCCTTTGAAAATAACCTTAGGATAATTAAACTAAATTAAAACGCGGTTAGCACCCAATTAAAACAAATCAAAAAGAACGCGGTATCGTTTTTCAGTCGGCGATATAGCGACAAAAATTCAAGCTCTCCCAGAACCAGCAAACCCTAGGAATTGGATAAAACAAAAGTCCAATTTTCTACATGGTACGCGAAACCCGGGACTAAACGCGTAATCGAAACGAAACAATGCCAAACGAAGACGAAATTACGGGTGAAAATATGGCAGGGTTGGCACGCTGGTATCCAGTCCGGTTTTATCCACCTGGATGAAACCGGTTTAAACCACGTTGAAAAATCCAGTGGATTTTTCAAAAAATATATAATAGAGTACTGTGCAGGCACCATAAAGCGAGATGGAAGGAAAGGTTTGACCCACATGTCTTTACCTCTTTATTTCATCGAAATGGTCGATTCCCATATATTGTGGGTTAGTTTGACGCACCCTCCTCCCACTGCCCCACCCAAAACTCGTGAGACTGAGTTGAATTTTTCACAACGCTAAATTGTTGGGTCGGACCGCTCATTTAGAAAAATCTTTATCAGACCCTGCCCTATTGAAGATCACAAAAAAGCCTACCCGGGCTCGACCTTGCCTTATTAAAGATAATAAAAATGTCTACCCGGGTAGATGGTATGATAACCCTACTTGACCCGACCAGAGAAACGTTTTAAGTAATTTTCTAACCCAACCCGACCTAGGATTTTTCGACCCGATATGGGTCGGGTTGGATTGAAAAATCCCGATTAAATCAGGGGCCCTACTCATCTCTATGGGAAATGTCTATAGTTTTATCAACTTTTATGTACAATAAAAATTATTCTCAATCAGACGGCCTAGCAGAAGACAACTAGCGCACTAAATGTAAAAAGTAGTGCTAAAATTAAGCACTAGAGAGTAGTATAAAAAAAGCCGGATAAATCCATTAAAATCCGGTTTAAACCAGCAAAAAACCATTCCAGTGGCTTTTTCAAGAAAAATCCGGATTTTTGCCAACCCTGAAATATGGACGGGGACAAAACAAACGACCCAAAATCCTCATCCTCAAAAACAAACAAAACTTCAAAAGCGCAACAAGCGCGTCTGGACAAATTAAATTTACAACGGGCTGCAAGAAAAAGCACTCGCGACGCAGTTAAAAGAACAATAAGTGAACTAGACGCGCTTCTCAAAAACACAACAATTTCATCTGTAATAGATGATATTGAAGACAATCTAAGCATTTTACTGCAAAAAGAAGAAGAGCTAGTAGAACTAGACGCCAAGGTAGAGTCTCTCATTGAAGACGAAGCCGAACTATTCAAAGAAAGAAACGAAGCCATCAACGAGAGGGACATCATCATTCTCTATAAATCGAAATCAACGAGGGCTATCAGAAGGGCAAACGGACAAGGAGGATCCAGCTACGGTGGATCAACCGTCATCGGGCAACTACCGCTACCCACGCCGCCAAATCAACAAAGCAGCGCTGGAAACAACGGAAATGCAGGCGTCAAACTTCCGCCAATTAACATCTTGAGGTTCAGAGGAGACCATAAGAAATGGCGGAGCTTCTGGGCAAGATACAAAATCACCATCCAGGATCAAACAAATATCTCAAAGGTAGAAAAAATGATTCACTTAATATCATATTTAGATGGCGAAGCCCTTCAGGCTGATGGATTTCCCGAAATTGATAGCTCTTATGATGAAATATTAGACTTGTTAAAGACAATTTGGGAAAACCAAAATATTACCTCTCCGAGTCAAGAGGTCTACTACTACAAAGTTATTTACCTAGATATGGAATTATTTCACTTTTTTGAAGTAAAAATTTACGAAATATTGAAGCAGTATTCCAAGCATAGCGAATATACAGTAAAGCAGACGACATTTTACATCCAATAAGGATAAATCTTGGACACATGGAAATCAGTCAATGGCAAAAAGAACAGGAAATGAAGTCTACGCTTCAGCTGACAGCTACATTCACAACTGGTTAGCAGTGTAAACACTACCGTCTCGTCTCACCTCAACAATATTCTTAGCTTGCCAACATGAGCGTTAACGTTAAATAATACCAAAGCTAATTTGTAGCTAGACGCACTGATAGTCTATGCGCACCATAAAGAGAATAACGTATTGCCACCATGATCTTTTCTTCTATTATAAAATCTTAACCTGATTATTTAAGAGTGTATTTAACTTTCGGCTCAATCTGAACCGTTGGTGTCTCTTCATTTCAGACACGAAAATCAAAACCCAAAGTTTACTTCACCTCAGGCCTCAATTATTTACTCTTTATTTCACTAAGCCTATTGCGGGTAATACTAGATATACCCGCCGGAGTTTAGATCTTAGCTTTCTTCATGAAATCACTAAACCAAGGATTATTCTATATACAGATGTAGTATAGCTTAAGTATATGTAAACAGCCATTTCAAATAATAATATTAAAAAGAATCTTTGGAATATCAAAATGAAACAGAGCTTTAAAGCTACAAAAGTACTAAATGCATCATAATTACGAAAAATATTTCCACATATTCACTTTATATTAAGGATAAAGGGAATATTATGGTTCTGTAGGATTTCTTTACACATCAAAACAAAACGAACTTCTAACGCAGCGCACTAGTGTAACAACGGACGGACACACACAGACAAAAACATAGACTACTTTTTAACTCTTTCCGTATTAATTTTGAATTGAGAAACAAGATTATCTTAAATATTAAAATAAATTTAATTAATATTTAATATTTTCTTCGTTAGTTATTCGCCTTATTGAACGTTACATCGTTTTAAAAAAGAATAATTAAACATTCTTGAGAGACTTGACTAATATTGGCGTTTGAAATGAAGCATACGCCGGTTGCTTCGCCCTACTCAAATAGGTAGTATATAAGGGTTTCGAAACGCAGCTATGTATAAGAACATCGCAATTGCGTGAACCTTGGCGGAAGACCCCGTCAATGGAAGGCTAGACGTTTCTCGTAACCCTAGCCGATCGCCGCGTATGTCTTAACCTTAAGGATGATGGTGGTGTTAGAAGCCAGGTGTACAGACTGGTGTCCATGTGGAATGGACAAAGACGAGAAGGTAGTGGTGTTTAGAAGCCAGTAAGTACAGACTGGTGTCCATGTGGAATGGGCGAAAGACTACAAGATGGTGGCGTTTAGAAGCTAGTAAGTTCAGACTGGTGTCCATGTGGGGTGGACAAATGAACAGAGTTGTTAGACAGGCAATGGAGTAATAGCCTGTAAGTGGAATACAATTTCCGGGACTGTAAATGCGGTCTGGAAATTGAATACACGTTTGCTCCGATTTGCAAACTGCGAACGCGGTCACGTGGGTGTAACAACGGACAGACAGACACACAGACAGACACACAGACACGTCGAAATTAGAACCTCTCCGTGACATACGTCACTCGGAGAGGTAAAAAGATACGATAAAACACATGTTGCTATTAATGAACATATTAGAAAGTTAGCAAGTATTGAACCAATTAACGAAGTCAATAATGTTAGGGCGTTACGTCGTCTATTAGACACGTGCGAAATAAACTTAAGATGTTTAAAATCATTAGGGGTAACCTCAGCCGCGGAAAAGGCTAGTTACGTATGTCCCGCATTATTGAGGTGTCTTCCAGTCGAAATACGAACGGAGTATTATCTTAAATATAAACCAGCAGATGGTAATTATTGGGACGCGGAAGAGTTAATTAGGTTTTTTAAGGAACAAGTTGAGTGCAGAGAGATGGCCCAGTTGTTGGCTGGAAAACCTGAACAAACTAAAAGTTTTAAACAAAACGATAAACTAAACGATAAACAAAATTTTAAATTTAAAACGGACCCTAGAAAAACTTCATCTGGCGGTTCCGCTTCTGCATTATCGGTACAAACAAAACCTCAATCGGATTTTTTTTGTATCTTTTGCGATGAAAAGGGACATAAAACAATAGAATGCCCAAATTTCACTATAGAGCAAAAGACGCAAATAATTGACGAGAGCAGTAGATGTACCAACTGTCTAAAATTTAGTCATAATGCCCAAAATTGCTTTTCAAAATTTAAAAACTGCAGAAAATGTCACAAAAGCACGCATATTTTTGCAGTTTGCGATCAAAACCAATCCCATTTAAAAGAAAAACCCCAATCAAAATTAAACATAGACAACATTAACCCAAAAGTAGTTTCCTCAGTGAAAGGAGGGGAAAAAATAGTGCTGCTGCAAACCGCTACGGCTATTGTGCGCAACAATACCTTCCCAGAAAAACAAGGAGTAGCTAGGGTATTATTGGTCGGGGGGAGTCAAATAAGTTTCGTGAGAGAGGATCTCTCGAGGTAGCTTAACCTTCCAATTGTAAGAAAAGAATATTTAGATGTATATAGCTTCGGTGAAGAAAGCCCCACCGAAAGGGAGGCAAATAGGGTAAAATTAGTCCTTGAAAATCGCTCAGACCCCAAACAAAAGGTTGAAATAGAAGCTGTAGAGGTACCCTTTATTTGTCACTCTGTACCAAGCATATATAGCTCGGAAATAGAAGAAATCATGAACCAAAAAGGCCTACAACCAGCCGATATCTCCAGTAAATCGGAAGAAAATAATTCCGACCTACAAATACTAATTGGAGGCGATTATTATTGGCGGGTAGTATCAGGAAAAAATGAAAGATTCAGTGATGACGTTGTAGCTATAGAAACCGTTCTAGGCTGGTCCATTCAAGGGCCTACCGGAACACCGAGAAATAGGTTCTCTTGTAGCGCTGTTAGTACTCTGCTCGTAAGCCTTGGACAAAAACAAATAAATGACAATTTAAATAGATTTTGGGATCTAGAATCCATCGGGATAAAAGAAGAAAAATCAAAAAACCCAGGGGATGACGCGACTGTGGCTAGATTTTTTGAAGAAGTAGAGTTTACGGGGGAAAGGTACAGCGTTAAGTTCCCTTGGATAGTTAGTAAGGAAACATTACCTGATAATTTCCAGATAGCAGAGAAAAGGCTACACAGCTTAATTAGAAAGTTCAAAAAAGATCCAAAATACTATATAGAATACAAAAAAATCATAGAAGAACAGCTAGAAACAGGTGTGACAGAAATAGTACCCGAAGAAGTTCTCAAAGAAAAAAGGGCAGGGACCTATTATGTACCACACCAGGGGGTAGTTAGGGAAAACGTTGCTACCACAAAACTACGCGTAGTATACGACGCCTCATCCCATTCAAAGGGTAAACCATCGCTGAACGAGTGCCTACACCTGGACCCAATCTTAACCCAGATTTACTGCTATTACTCTTAAAATTTAGAAAACATCCTGTAGTAGTAGTTAGCGACATTGAGAAAGATTTCCTCCAAGTGGAATTAGATGAGGGCGATAGGGACTCTGTCAGGTTGTTGTGGGTAAAAGAACAAAACGGAGAAATCTTAGATAACGAATATACCGTTATTAGAACTTGTCGCGTTCCCTTTGGCATCAGCCCATCCCCATTTTTATTGGGATGTACCATTAAGTTTCACTTGCAAAATATAAAAGAGGTCAATGACAGAGTTTTAGAAAGACTAAAAAATAACCTTTATGTGGATGATTTCATATCGGGGGGAAAAAACGTAGAAGAGGCGTATGAAATCTCAGTGGGGGCAGCTCGCGTACTAAAAGGAGCGGGCATGAATCTACGTAAATGGGTAACCAATTGTCCAAATCAAAGAAACCTTTGGAATAATCATTCTAACCCAGAGGAGCTTGATCTATTTGAAAAGGTAGATCAAGAAAAAGAAACAAAAATATTAGGATTAAACTGGGAACCAAATTTAGATAGCTTCAGATTCGACCTATGCAATTTAATCGCTGTAAGTGGAGTAAAAGGAGCAAAAAGACAAGTTTTAAGTCTAGTGGCGCAAATCTTTGACCCGATAGGCTTATTAGCTCCATTCACAATACGCGCAAAACTTCTTCTCCAAGAGATTTGGAAATTAGAAAAAATAGGGTGAGACTCCGAACTACCTGAAGAAATAAACAACCAATACGAGGCATGGTGTACTGAATTCCACAAACTAAATGAAATTAAAATAAACAGACACTACTTCCTCGGAGAAAAGGAAATCACCAACCTAGAGTTGCATTGCTTCTGCGATGCGAGTATTAAGGCTTACTCAACTGCAATCTTTGTCAGATATCAAACAAAATCAAACGAAATAAGAGTTTCCTTAATTACTGCAAAATCTAGGGTAGCTCCTCTAAGAGAAAAAAGCCTTACACTCCCTAGGCTTGAACTAATGGGATGCCTGTTGGGAGCGAGATTAACCAATTACGTCAAAGAAACGTTTGGAGATGAATTATCAGGAATTCATCTCTGGACGGATTCTACAATAGCCTTGTCATGGGTAACCGACAATCAAAAGACATGGCGACCTTTCGTATCTAATCGAGCTAAAGAGGTTCAAGAATTAACAAAAAACTACGAGTGGGCTCACTGTCCAGGGGTCGAAAACCCCGCCGACCTACCAACTCGTGGCATCAGCGCAAACAAATTAAAAGACAATGAGTTATGGTTTCACGGACCGCACTGGTTGAGAAAAACTAAAGACCACTGGCCAAAAACCATGCCTGAACCTAATTTAGAACTAATAGAGAATGAAAGGCGCAAAGTAATTATGTCGGTCAGAGTGATAAATATTGTAGGAATTCAAAAATAGTAGATTTAAATCTAAGCAATTCCCTAAACAAATTATTACGCGTAACATCATACGTGTTAAGATTCTTAAAAGCAGCTAAAGGGTTAGGTAAAACCACAGGACCCATAACCGCGGAGGAAATTAGATTAGCTGAATTAAAATTTGTAAAAGATATTCAAACAGAAGAATATAGAATCGAATTGAAAGCGTTAGAACAGGGAAAAAACGTTCAACCCTCTTCCAACATAGCTTCATTAAGTCCCATTTAAAGCAATGGAGGGTTAATTTGTTTGGGAGGTCGTTTAAAAGAATCCGAAGACCTTACATACAGTGAAAAGCACCCCATAGTTCTGAACAAAAATCATAGGTTTTCAAAATTACTCATGATTAGAAGTCATGAGGAAGTTAATCACAGCGGCATAGCAGACACTATTACCCAACTAAGAGAAAAGTATTGGTTAACGGCCGGTAGACAATTGGCAAGAACAATTGTAAAAGATTGTACAAAATGCAAAAAATTCAAAAGTCAAACTAGGCGAAGTGCCTACCGCCCCGTTACCCAAGGAACGCATTAGCGAAAACCCCGCCTTCTCCATAGTGGGATTGGATTTTTTCGGACCATTAATAATCAAAACACAAAATGATAAACAAATTTCCAATCAAAAATCCTGTTTTATTGGCAACTTGCGCCGTCTCACGAGCTGTCCATTTGGAACTCGTGCCATCACTCAGCACTCAAGAGTTCCTTTTAGCATTTAGGAGAATGATCGCGAGAAAGGGTATACCTAGTATAATTTACTCTGATAATGCTTTAACATTTAAAAGGGCCGATAGAGAATTAAAACTAATCTGGGAAAAACTCAATGATGCAGAAATTAAAGAATTTTTTGAAAAAAAAATGTATTCAATGGAAATATATTGTAGAGCGATCAGCATGGTATGGTGGTTGGTGGGAGCGTCTCGTACGCTCAGCAAAAACATCACTAAAGAAAACTTTAGGTAGAGCAATGCTTAATTACACTGAGATGGAAACAGTAATATCTGAGACCGAGGCTCTAATAAACTCTCGCCCGATCTCGTATAATTACAATGACCCTAACGAACCATCACCCATCTGCCCAGCCGATCTAGTCATTGGCCGAAGATTAACTTCGCTGCCACCCCTAGAATTTAAGGAAAATGTACCAACAAAACTAAATCAATTTAAAATAAGAGAAAAACATCGCGAACAAATTATGCAAAGAATCTGGCGAAAGTGGCGACAAAATTACTTAATGGAATTAAGGTCTGCGCACCATTCTGATCCAAATAAAAAGAATTCTGCATTATTTAAAGTAGGCGATGTAGTAATCATATATGACGATAAAATACCACGTCATATGTGGAAATTAGGAATAGTAAAACAATTGATTATTGGTAGAGATAACAAAATTCGTGCATGCATAATTAAAAATAACAAAGGAACGGAACTTAAACGCTCCGTGCAAAATTTAGCTAATTTAGAAATTACAGATTAAATAAATTCTTCCTGGTGATAATAGTAATTATCACCAAGGAGAGTGTTAAAAATGTGCATGCTTTATTTTAATAAAATTATTTAAATCTTAATTTTATAACTTAGCAAATTAAATTAAATATAAAATACCAAACAGTATAATTCAAACTGTATAACTTAAATTTCAAAAACCTAAAAACATTCTTGTAAATTTTCCTTTACTCGATGTAAACTTTAAAATTGAAAGAAAAATATAAAACCCCCAAAAAAGGGATTAAAGTCTTTGTAAAGAAATCCAGGTTGCCTTTCGTGAAACATGGGGCGTGTGTGGTAAAGATCACGCACCCCAAAAAACTTTCCATGTTTCCGAAAGGCGCCATGAAGTCTATTGACGTCATCCCTGGGTTTCTATAGAAATCATTGTAAAGAGAGGAACCACTTCTCTGCTCTTCGCTGCGCAAGCAAGATGGGTAAAAATTTTGAGAGTCGTCAATAAAATAAAATAAAACCCAAAGACTTGTCCTTTGAAAATAACCTTAGGATAATTAAACTAAATTAAAACGCGGTTAGCACCCAATTAAAACAAATCAAAAAGAACGCGGTATCGTTTTTCAGTCGGCGATATAGCGACAAAAATTCAAGCTCTCCCAGAACCAGCAAACCCTAGGAATTGGATAAAACAAAAGTCCAATTTTCTACATGGTACGCGAAACCCGGGACTAAACGCGTAATCGAAACGAAACAATGCCAAACGAAGACGAAATTACGGGTGAAAATATGGCAGGGTTGGCACGCTGGTATCCAGTCCGGTTTTATCCACCTGGATGAAACCGGTTTAAACCACGTTGAAAAATCCAGTGGATTTTTCAAAAAATATATAATAGAGTACTGTGCAGGCACCATAAAGCGAGATGGAAGGAAAGGTTTGACCCACATGTCTTTACCTCTTTATTTCATCGAAATGGTCGATTCCCATATATTGTGGGTTAGTTTGACGCACCCTCCTCCCACTGCCCCACCCAAAACTCGTGAGACTGAGTTGAATTTTTCACAACGCTAAATTGTTGGGTCGGACCGCTCATTTAGAAAAATCTTTATCAGACCCTGCCCTATTGAAGATCACAAAAAAGCCTACCCGGGCTCGACCTTGCCTTATTAAAGATAATAAAAATGTCTACCCGGGTAGATGGTATGATAACCCTACTTGACCCGACCAGAGAAACGTTTTAAGTAATTTTCTAACCCAACCCGACCTAGGATTTTTCGACCCGATATGGGTCGGGTTGGATTGAAAAATCCCGATTAAATCAGGGGCCCTACTCATCTCTATGGGAAATGTCTATAGTTTTATCAACTTTTATGTACAATAAAAATTATTCTCAATCAGACGGCCTAGCAGAAGACAACTAGCGCACTAAATGTAAAAAGTAGTGCTAAAATTAAGCACTAGAGAGTAGTATAAAAAAAGCCGGATAAATCCATTAAAATCCGGTTTAAACCAGCAAAAAACCATTCCAGTGGCTTTTTCAAGAAAAATCCGGATTTTTGCCAACCCTGAAATATGGACGGGGACAAAACAAACGACCCAAAATCCTCATCCTCAAAAACAAACAAAACTTCAAAAGCGCAACAAGCGCGTCTGGACAAATTAAATTTACAACGGGCTGCAAGAAAAAGCACTCGCGACGCAGTTAAAAGAACAATAAGTGAACTAGACGCGCTTCTCAAAAACACAACAATTTCATCTGTAATAGATGATATTGAAGACAATCTAAGCATTTTACTGCAAAAAGAAGAAGAGCTAGTAGAACTAGACGCCAAGGTAGAGTCTCTCATTGAAGACGAAGCCGAACTATTCAAAGAAAGAAACGAAGCCATCAACGAGAGGGACATCATCATTCTCTATAAATCGAAATCAACGAGGGCTATCAGAAGGGCAAACGGACAAGGAGGATCCAGCTACGGTGGATCAACCGTCATCGGGCAACTACCGCTACCCACGCCGCCAAATCAACAAAGCAGCGCTGGAAACAACGGAAATTCAGGCGTCAAACTTCCGCCAATTAACATCTTGAGGTTCAGAGGAGACCATAAGAAATGGCGGAGCTTCTGGGCAAGATACAAAATCACCATCCAGGATCAAACAAATATCTCAAAGGTAGAAAAAATGATTCACTTAATATCATATTTAGATGGCGAAGCCCTTCAGGCTGATGGATTTCCCGAAATTGATAGCTCTTATGATGAAATATTAGACTTGTTAAAGACAATTTGGGAAAACCAAAATATTACCTCTCCGAGTCAAGAGGTCTACTACTACAAAGTTATTTACCTAGATATGGAATTATTTCACTTTTTTGAAGTAAAAATTTACGAAATATTGAAGCAGTATTCCAAGCATAGCGAATATACAGTAAAGCAGACGACATTTTACATCCAATAAGGATAAATCTTGGACACATGGAAATCAGTCAATGGCAAAAAGAACAGGAAATGAAGTCTACGCTTCAGCTGACAGCTACATTCACAACTGGTTAGCAGTGTAAACACTACCGTCTCGTCTCACCTCAACAATATTCTTAGCTTGCCAACATGAGCGTTAACGTTAAATAATACCAAAGCTAATTTGTAGCTAGACGCACTGATAGTCTATGCGCACCATAAAGAGAATAACGTATTGCCACCATGATCTTTTCTTCTATTATAAAATCTTAACCTGATTATTTAAGAGTGTATTTAACTTTCGGCTCAATCTGAACCGTTGGTGTCTCTTCATTTCAGACACGAAAATCAAAACCCAAAGTTTACTTCACCTCAGGCCTCAATTATTTACTCTTTATTTCACTAAGCCTATTGCGGGTAATACTAGATATACCCGCCGGAGTTTAGATCTTAGCTTTCTTCATGAAATCACTAAACCAAGGATTATTCTATATACAGATGTAGTATAGCTTAAGTATATGTAAACAGCCATTTCAAATAATAATATTAAAAAGAATCTTTGGAATATCAAAATGAAACAGAGCTTTAAAGCTACAAAAGTACTAAATGCATCATAATTACGAAAAATATTTCCACATATTCACTTTATATTAAGGATAAAGGGAATATTATGGTTCTGTAGGATTTCTTTACACATCAAAACAAAACGAACTTCTAACGCAGCGCACTAGTGTAACAACGGACGGACACACACAGACAAAAACATAGACTACTTTTTAACTCTTTCCGTATTAATTTTGAATTGAGAAACAAGATTATCTTAAATATTAAAATAAATTTAATTAATATTTAATATTTTCTTCGTTAGTTATTCGCCTTATTGAACGTTACATCGTTTTAAAAAAGAATAATTAAACATTCTTGAGAGACTTGACTAATATTGGCGTTTGAAATGAAGCATACGCCGGTTGCTTCGCCCTACTCAAATAGGTAGTATATAAGGGTTTCGAAACGCAGCTATGTATAAGAACATCGCAATTGCGTAAACCTTGGCGGAAGACCCCGTCAATGGAAGGCTAGACGTTTCTCGTAACCCTAGCCGATCGCCGCGTATGTCTTAACCTTAAGGATGATGGTGGTGTTAGAAGCCAGGTGTACAGACTGGTGTCCATGTGGAATGGACAAAGACGAGAAGGTAGTGGTGTTTAGAAGCCAGTAAGTACAGACTGGTGTCCATGTGGAATGGGCGAAAGACTACAAGATGGTGGCGTTTAGAAGCTAGTAAGTTCAGACTGGTGTCCATGTGGGGTGGACAAATGAACAGAGTTGTTAGACAGGCAATGGAGTAATAGCCTGTAAGTGGAATACAATTTCCGGGACTGTAAATGCGGTCTGGAAATTGAATACACGTTTGCTCCGATTTGCAAACTGCGAACGCGGTCACGTGGGTGTAACAACGGACAGACAGACACACAGACAGACACACAGACACGTCGAAATTAGAACCTCTCCGTGACATACGTCACTCGGAGAGGTAAAAAGATACGATAAAACACATGTTGCTATTAATGAACATATTAGAAAGTTAGCAAGTATTGAACCAATTAACGAAGTCAATAATGTTAGGGCGTTACGTCGTCTATTAGACACGTGCGAAATAAACTTAAGATGTTTAAAATCATTAGGGGTAACCTCAGCCGCGGAAAAGGCTAGTTACGTATGTCCCGCATTATTGAGGTGTCTTCCAGTCGAAATACGAACGGAGTATTATCTTAAATATAAACCAGCAGATGGTAATTATTGGGACGCGGAAGAGTTAATTAGGTTTTTTAAGGAACAAGTTGAGTGCAGAGAGATGGCCCAGTTGTTGGCTGGAAAACCTGAACAAACTAAAAGTTTTAAACAAAACGATAAACTAAACGATAAACAAAATTTTAAATTTAAAACGGACCCTAGAAAAACTTCATCTGGCGGTTCCGCTTCTGCATTATCGGTACAAACAAAACCTCAATCGGATTTTTTTTGTATCTTTTGCGATGAAAAGGGACATAAAACAATAGAATGCCCAAATTTCACTATAGAGCAAAAGACGCAAATAATTGACGAGAGCAGTAGATGTACCAACTGTCTAAAATTTAGTCATAATGCCCAAAATTGCTTTTCAAAATTTAAAAACTGCAGAAAATGTCACAAAAGCACGCATATTTTTGCAGTTTGCGATCAAAACCAATCCCATTTAAAAGAAAAACCCCAATCAAAATTAAACATAGACAACATTAACCCAAAAGTAGTTTCCTCAGTGAAAGGAGGGGAAAAAATAGTGCTGCTGCAAACCGCTACGGCTATTGTGCGCAACAATACCTTCCCAGAAAAACAAGGAGTAGCTAGGGTATTATTGGACGGGGGGAGTCAAATAAGTTTCGTGAGAGAGGATCTCTCGAGGTAGCTTAACCTTCCAATTGTAAGAAAAGAATATTTAGATGTATATAGCTTCGGTGAAGAAAGCCCCACCGAAAGGGAGGCAAATAGGGTAAAATTAGTCCTTGAAAATCGCTCAGACCCCAAACAAAAGGTTGAAATAGAAGCTGTAGAGGTACCCTTTATTTGTCACTCTGTACCAAGCATATATAGCTCGGAAATAGAAGAAATCATGAACCAAAAAGGCCTACAACCAGCCGATATCTCCAGTAAATCGGAAGAAAATAATTCCGACCTACAAATACTAATTGGAGGCGATTATTATTGGCGGGTAGTATCAGGAAAAAATGAAAGATTCAGTGATGACGTTGTAGCTATAGAAACCGTTCTAGGCTGGTCCATTCAAGGGCCTACCGGAACACCGAGAAATAGGTTCTCTTGTAGCGCTGTTAGTACTCTGCTCGTAAGCCTTGGACAAAAACAAATAAATGACAATTTAAATAGATTTTGGGATCTAGAATCCATCGGGATAAAAGAAGAAAAATCAAAAAACCCAGGGGATGACGCGACTGTGGCTAGATTTTTTGAAGAAGTAGAGTTTACGGGGGAAAGGTACAGCGTTAAGTTCCCTTGGATAGTTAGTAAGGAAACATTACCTGATAATTTCCAGATAGCAGAGAAAAGGCTACACAGCTTAATTAGAAAGTTCAAAAAAGATCCAAAATACTATATAGAATACAAAAAAATCATAGAAGAACAGCTAGAAACAGGTGTGACAGAAATAGTACCCGAAGAAGTTCTCAAAGAAAAAAGGGCAGGGACCTATTATGTACCACACCAGGGGGTAGTTAGGGAAAACGTTGCTACCACAAAACTACGCGTAGTATACGACGCCTCATCCCATTCAAAGGGTAAACCATCGCTGAACGAGTGCCTACACCTGGACCCAATCTTAACCCAGATTTACTGCTATTACTCTTAAAATTTAGAAAACATCCTGTAGTAGTAGTTAGCGACATTGAGAAAGATTTCCTCCAAGTGGAATTAGATGAGGGCGATAGGGACTCTGTCAGGTTGTTGTGGGTAAAAGAACAAAACGGAGAAATCTTAGATAACGAATATACCGTTATTAGAACTTGTCGCGTTCCCTTTGGCATCAGCCCATCCCCATTTTTATTGGGATGTACCATTAAGTTTCACTTGCAAAATATAAAAGAGGTCAATGACAGAGTTTTAGAAAGAATAAAAAATAACCTTTATGTGGATGATTTCATATCGGGGGGAAAAAACGTAGAAGAGGCGTATGAAATCTCAGTGGGGGCAGCTCGCGTACTAAAAGGAGCGGGCATGAATCTACGTAAATGGGTAACCAATTGTCCAAATCAAAGAAACCTTTGGAATAATCATTCTAACCCAGAGGAGCTTGATCTATTTGAAAAGGTAGATCAAGAAAAAGAAACAAAAATATTAGGATTAAACTGGGAACCAAATTTAGATAGCTTCAGATTCGACCTATGCAATTTAATCGCTGTAAGTGGAGTAAAAGGAACAAAAAGACAAGTTTTAAGTCTAGTGGCGCAAATCTTTGACCCGATAGGCTTATTAGCTCCATTCACAATACGCGCAAAACTTCTTCTCCAAGAGATTTGGAAATTAGAAAAAATAGGGTGAGACTCCGAACTACCTGAAGAAATAAACAACCAATACGAGGCATGGTGTACTGAATTCCACAAACTAAATGAAATTAAAATAAACAGACACTACTTCCTCGGAGAAAAGGAAATCACCAACCTAGAGTTGCATTGCTTCTGCGATGCGAGTATTAAGGCTTACTCAACTGCAATCTTTGTCAGATATCAAACAAAATCAAACGAAATAAGAGTTTCCTTAATTACTGCAAAATCTAGGGTAGCTCCTCTAAGAGAAAAAAGCCTTACACTCCCTAGGCTTGAACTAATGGGATGCCTGTTGGGAGCGAGATTAACCAATTACGTCAAAGAAACGTTTGGAGATGAATTATCAGGAATTCATCTCTGGACGGATTCTACAATAGCCTTGTCATGGGTAACCGACAATCAAAAGACATGGCGACCTTTCGTATCTAATCGAGCTAAAGAGGTTCAAGAATTAACAAAAAACTACGAGTGGGCTCACTGTCCAGGGGTCGAAAACCCCGCCGACCTACCAACTCGTGGCATCAGCGCAAACAAATTAAAAGACAATGAGTTATGGTTTCACGGACCGCACTGGTTGAGAAAAACTAAAGACCACTGGCCAAAAACCATGCCTGAACCTAATTTAGAACTAGTAGAGAATGAAAGGCGCAAAGTAATTATGTCGGTCAGAGTGATAAATATTGTAGGAATTCAAAAATAGTAGATTTAAATCTAAGCAATTCCCTAAACAAATTATTACGCGTAACATCATACGTGTTAAGATTCTTAAAAGCAGCTAAAGGGTTAGGTAAAACCACAGGACCCATAACCGCGGAGGAAATTAGATTAGCTGAATTAAAATTTGTAAAAGATATTCAAACAGAAGAATATAGAATCGAATTGAAAGCGTTAGAACAGGGAAAAAACGTTCAACCCTCTTCCAACATAGCTTCATTAAGTCCCATTTAAAGCAATGGAGGGTTAATTTGTTTGGGAGGTCGTTTAAAAGAATCCGAAGACCTTACATACAGTGAAAAGCACCCCATAGTTCTGAACAAAAATCATAGGTTTTCAAAATTACTCATGATTAGAAGTCATGAGGAAGTTAATCACAGCGGCATAGCAGACACTATTACCCAACTAAGAGAAAAGTATTGGTTAACGGCCGGTAGACAATTGGCAAGAACAATTGTAAAAGATTGTACAAAATGCAAAAAATTCAAAAGTCAAACTAGGCGAAGTGCCTACCGCCCCGTTACCCAAGGAACGCATTAGCGAAAACCCCGCCTTCTCCATAGTGGGATTGGATTTTTTCGGACCATTAATAATCAAAACACAAAATGATAAACAAATTTCCCATCAAAAATCCTGTTTTATTGGCAACTTGCGCCGTCTCACGAGCTGTCCATTTGGAACTCGTGCCATCACTCAGCACTCAAGAGTTCCTTTTAGCATTTAGGAGAATGATCGCGAGAAAGGGTATACCTAGTATAATTTACTCTGATAATGCTTTAACATTTAAAAGGGCCGATAGAGAATTAAAACTAATCTGGGAAAAACTCAATGATGCAGAAATTAAAGAATTTTTTGAAAAAAAAATGTATTCAATGGAAATATATTGTAGAGCGATCAGCATGGTATGGTGGTTGGTGGGAGCGTCTCGTACGCTCAGCAAAAACATCACTAAAGAAAACTTTAGGTAGAGCAATGCTTAATTACACTGAGATGGAAACAGTAATATCTGAGACCGAGGCTCTAATAAACTCTCGCCCGATCTCGTATAATTACAATGACCCTAACGAACCATCACCCATCTGCCCAGCCGATCTAGTCATTGGCCGAAGATTAACTTCGCTGCCACCCCTAGAATTTAAGGAAAATGTACCAACAAAACTAAATCAATTTAAAATAAGAGAAAAACATCGCGAACAAATTATGCAAAGAATCTGGCGAAAGTGGCGACAAAATTACTTAATGGAATTAAGGTCTGCGCACCATTCTGATCCAAATAAAAAGAATTCTGCATTATTTAAAGTAGGCGATGTAGTAATCATATATGACGATAAAATACCACGTCATATGTGGAAATTAGGAATAGTAAAACAATTGATTATTGGTAGAGATAACAAAATTCGTGCATGCATAATTAAAAATAACAAAGGAACGGAACTTAAACGCTCCGTGCAAAATTTAGCTAATTTAGAAATTACAGATTAAATAAATTCTTCCTGGTGATAATAGTAATTATCACCAAGGAGAGTGTTAAAAATGTGCATGCTTTATTTTAATAAAATTATTTAAATCTTAATTTTATAACTTAGCAAATTAAATTAAATATAAAATACCAAACAGTATAATTCAAACTGTATAACTTAAATTTCAAAAACCTAAAAACATTCTTGTAAATTTTCCTTTACTCGATGTAAACTTTAAAATTGAAAGAAAAATATAAAACCCCCAAAAAAGGGATTAAAGTCTTTGTAAAGAAATCCAGGTTGCCTTTCGTGAAACATGGGGCGTGTGTGGTAAAGATCACGCACCCCAAAAAACTTTCCATGTTTCCGAAAGGCGCCATGAAGTCTATTGACGTCATCCCTGGGTTTCTATAGAAATCATTGTAAAGAGAGGAACCACTTCTCTGCTCTTCGCTGCGCAAGCAAGATGGGTAAAAATTTTGAGAGTCGTCAATAAAATAAAATAAAACCCAAAGACTTGTCCTTTGAAAATAACCTTAGGATAATTAAACTAAATTAAAACAAAACAAATCAAAAAGAACGCGGTATCGTTTTTCAGTCGGCGATATAGCGATAAAAATTCAAGCTCTCCCAGAACCAGCAAACCCTAGGAATTGGATAAAACAAAAGTCCAATTTTCTACAGTACTTCGAGTTTTTTCGATAGTTTTAGCATTTTTTGTATAGATGTTTCGTAAGTCTTTGCTGGGCAAAATATCCTCAAGGAGTTGACAACCCTTGCGTTTTCTTCTTCTTGTTTTTTCTTCTCTAATGCTGCTTTTGCCTAATGCTTAAGGTCTTTCAGTTTTACTTCTTCAGTTACAATTTGTCTTTTCAGGTTTTTAATAACTCTTTCTTGAACCTGTGTGTGAACAAGTTTAATAATATTACTAAGCAAACGTTTTGGTTTTTACTAACAATTATTTTATTTTCGAGGTATGCTACCAATTCCACAACACTCATCGATTTGACAACGCATGAAATGTTGCTGACTTCGTTTATCGTTTCCGCTTCGTCACTTGAATGTGCGGAATCGGTGTCACCTGAGAGAAAATATTTTATTATTTTAATTCCGATGTGCGTATTTCTATTTTTATATTACGCTCTTCAATTGTCTCTCCGTCAACACATCCACTGGACCTTGCTCCTTTCAACAAATTCGTGAATTCAGGAGGAAGGAGAAGGGTTTTTTAAATTTTGGAGACATATCTTTAATTATTTTATGACCGTTAAGAAACATTTCATCGAGGTGTTTTGATCTACGAACTTTCGATGGTTTGGTTTCGTGTTTTAGATCTAGGGAAAGTTCATGCAGATTTTTAAAGACTTACAAGCACCACTACCGTGACGCGAAAGATTGCTCAATGCTTAGCAGTTTAGGCTAACTTCACACCAACAGACTTGTCGTTGGGAAACACGAATGAAAAATCAGAAACAAAAATTGATTTTGAAATTTCTTTGGGATAATAAAACGTCATCCCACAGTGCGTTTAAGTGCGTATATTATATATAAAATTGAAAAACAGTACGTTCTTCCGACTTAACACCCGGCGGTACCAACGACCAAAGTGGCGTAGTGTGTGTCTTACCGAAAAGTTTCACCATAAAAGATGAAACTACATCTCCATAGGAGATAGAGCCAGGCGCTATTTCCATCAAAAAACACTTTCGTAGGCTAGCCGCATAATTTCGAGGAAAATCTTTATTGTCACTAGAACAACATTTATTTTTAAATACTTTATATCATCTTTATATATCATCTACGGTTTTAAACTTACAAAAATGTTTGTTAAAACACTTAGATGACATAAACCTACCATCCATGTTCTTTTATAGCTAATCCAGCGACGAACCTCCATCCTTTATCGGGACTGTCCTTCCCTTTCGATAAGAGCTGTGTCCATTCTGATGCTGGAAATTTCGCAGCATATTGGACAAGGGCTTTCAGAATAGTAGAAAATTTAATTTTTTCAAAACTCGGGGTGGACTTGTTTTTCCTTTTCACGTCGTGCTGCAAGTAAAGGCACTCCACTAGTTTTTCATAATCCCTTAGTTGCAGAACAAGATCTGATTCCTCACTCTCACTTTCAAGCTCCATATTCTTTAAAGTTTTAATACTAAATGATAAAATGTTATGACCGTCAGCTCCTTTTATTTATAACAATAAGAATGTGGTGCGCCATTTTTTGTAGGTGGCGAATAATTAATATTATTATCATTTAGCGCGAGTTAATGTATATATAGTTAGTCAATAAGACATCACTTAGCCAATGTCATGTTATGCACCTGTAGCGAGAGTTCATGTAAAGTTCGCCAATTAGATATCACATACCGACGATCTAATGCAGGTCTAAGACATACTATTGACCAAGCAATTGAATTGAAAACAGTGGCGCTAAGATGTCATTGTAACACATGGCTATGTCATGCTATGTACTCTTCTATGCTGGATTGCAGCGCGAGTTAATGAATAGTTGGTCAATTAGACTTCACTTAGCTACGATGTAATGCATGCCTACGTCATACTATGTAACACGCAATTTAATTAACAACGACCTCTTTATTACGTACTCTGCAATTTAACTGACGAAATTAAATAAATCAATTAGCCATCAATTAGAGATCGTCTAACGCATGTCTATATTACATACTCTGCAATTTTATTGACGAAATTCTATAAATCAAGTAGCTATCAATTAGCGAGAGTCTAACGCATGTCTATATCATGTTTTGTAGCATGGAATTGATATTACAACAGAGTTGGTGAAGATATAATTTTACCTTACTAGATTGAAGCGCGAGTCAAAGTATATATAGCTGGTCAATTAGACATCACTAAGCCAATGTCAGGTAATGAACCCTATGTGTAGTATCAAGAATCCATACGGCTAATTGAACTCATTCGAGAGCCATTTTCTATTAGTATTTAGGCGGGCTTCGAGGGAGGGGCTAGGCTAATTTTGCGTATCTCCGCCGGCTTTGAACCTTATAAGCCCGGCTCACAAAACCCGCATGGAAATTAACGTGGAAGATACGGGATCACAATGATTCCTATTAGGTCTATGGATTCCTAATAGTAAAAAATCAAGCACTTTCTGTTACTGGTACAAGGTGCGTAACAAGATGAATATTATACCAAACGATTAGGAAAAAACACTTATTTTTACAGACTAATTAGTTAAAATGGATAAGGCACTGATCGCGTTCTTTGTTTTGAAATGATTATGACGCACTATCGCGATTCGCGACAAAACTAAATTGTTTACACGTATATTACTACGCATTAAGACTGACGTTGTTATGTCCGGAAACTTTTTCAGAACGTAAACAAACCCAAAAGGGCACCTCACTTTTTTATGGTAAGAACCTAAATTTTTCCAGGGTCCGGAAAGCAAAGCGCGGGAAGTTTGAATTAAAAGTAGCCGACCATAATCAAATCAGCATAATAGTACCGGACATGATGTTAACATAGCCAAATCAGAAAAATTAGAACTAGCGGACCTGATGTTAACATAACCAAATCAGAATAATTAGAAGTACCGGACCTGAGGTAAAAATGTAATGTATACACTAACAAATAATCAATAAGACATCAATTAGTAGTGAAGTAATTTTACGTGAAACTAAATGGCGATAATTAAATTTAATTAACTTTAATACAATTAAATTAAGTTTAATCAAAGCTCTGAAACTGCCATTAGAGTGAAGTAATTTTATTTGAAACTAAATGGCGGTAATTAAATTTAATTAACTTAAATAAAATTTAATTAAGTTTAATCAAAGCTCTGAAAATGCTAGTAGAGTGAAGTAATTTTACGTCAAACTAAATGGCGATAATTAAATTTAATTAAACTTAATTAAATTTAATTAAGTTTAATCAAAGCTCTGAACTTTCCAGTAGAGTGAAGTAATTTTACGTGAAACTAAATGGCGATAATTAACTTTAATTAACCATAATTAAATTTAATTAAGTTTAATCAAAGCTCTGAAATTGCCAGTAGAGTGAAGTAATTTTACGTGAAACTAAATGGCGATAAATAACTTTAATTAAATTTAATTAATATCAAATAAATCTCTGAAATTTCTAGTAGAATAAAGTAATTCTAATGTAACATCATATTGTACAGTACCGTAACATAAAATATATTATTAATATTTGTCAATTAGAAATCAATTAGCGACCATCTAATACATGTCTATGTCATGTAAGACGCATTTAGTTTACAACAGTAGCGAATGTCATTATACACTCTAAGAAATGGAAGTGTTAAAAAGGTGTTAAAACGGTGTTAAACACCGTAAAAACACCCAAAAGAGAGTTTTATTACCTTGAGTTTTTAGAGGCCAATTTAAATTGTAAATTCGGTGTAAGATAACACTATTAAAACACCGTTCGAAATTAAACATGAAAAATTATAATACTGCTGGTTTCTTAAATAAGGTCTTTCATTTATTTTTCATTAATGTTTTAAAATTAAAGTCAATACAAACAGTAAAAAATATTGAAAAACGTACTTGTTAAACCTTTTTTTAAAGAAGATATTCATGAAAGAAAACAGTTTTATCCTTTAAATAAAATTAACAAAGAAATTGGTAATCTGGCGGTGTTGTACCTTCATAAAACTATGCTAAACGTGTTAAGCGACACTCTTACAGGTGTTAAGCGATACTCTTAAAAAACGAGACTAGGTTAGATACTGGCCTCGCAGTAGGGCCAGCTTGAGAAGCCAAAGTGGGGCACTTGCTTTTGTGACATGTTTTATCATTATTTTGAGAAAAATTAGAGCACTAAATGGATTTTTTTTTTGTAAAATCTGTAGTGCAAATTAGATTAAACGCGTTTCTGGTGCTCGAAAAACTCTTAGTGAAAAGAGATTATTAAATTTAACAAGAACGTCTATATCTACTGCTTGAATATTATAGCCTCCAAAACTAATTTAATACCCTATGCATTTGTACGAATTAAAAATTTCTGCCTTTTTCAGAAGTTTATAAACTCGTAAAAATGACTTTATGTGCAACAACCCTCGCTTAAAGAGGTATAGTTCTGCATGTGGGAACTTTCCTCCCTATAGGTGATGAAGTTCTCTCAAGATGGAACCCTGCTATGAATATAGCATTGATTGCTAATAATACTGCGGAATGGCGGATAATCAAAATATAATTAAACAGGAAAACCATACTCGATATTTGAGTTATGCCTCATGAGTGGTCAAAATGTAGCTATTATAGTGTTCTTTACGTCATCGGTTTTGCTCTTAAGTCTAGGAAAAGTACTTGAATTTCTACTACTATCCTACCAAATAATCTCCCACTCTTAAAGGTGTTACGCGACACTCTTAAAGGTGTGAAGCGACACTCTGAAAGGTGCTATGCCGCACCCTTTAAGGAGTTGCACAACACTAATATGAGAGTAAAAATTCACTTTCGGTGCGATAAAAGAGTTAAAAAGGTGTTAAACTGCACCCCTGTTGCACAATTTTATACTTATCTTTGCCACCAATTGCTCAAATAAGTGTTATTAAACCCTTTCAGGGGTGTAAATGAACACCTGTAACGGTGTCAAATTTGGACCCATATAAACTACTTTTAAAGGTGTTAAAGTACACCCCATTTTCTTAGAGTGTAAGGGTGATTAAATCCCTTCAGGGGTGTAAATGTACACCTGTAACGGTGTCAAATTTGGACCCATATAAAGTACTTATAAAGGTGTTAAATCACACTCCAATTTCTTAGAGTGTAGCATGCTAGATTGAAGCGCGAGTTAGTGTATGCATTTTCAAATGATCAATAAGGCATCAACAAGCGAAAATCGAATGCATGTCTATGTCATACTATGTAAGATGAAATTGTTGGATAAGATCTCATTTCACCTTGATAGATTGTGGCTTAGCCAAAATCTAATGCATGTCTAAACAATGCTATTTAACACGCAATTTAATTTAGAACAGTCGAGCATGCGACGTCTTTATAATACATGCCTATTATGTTACGTACTCTGGAATTTAACTGACGAAATTAAATAAATCAATTAGCCATCATTTAGAGTTCGTCTAACGCATGTCTACGTCATGTTATGTAGCCTACAATTTAAATCACGACAGTGGGGGATTATCGAAGATAGCGCCACCTATTTACCAGCATTTGAAAGCTATGCGTGAAATATTAAAGATGTTGATCAAACGTTCATTCTACTTCCTTCTGGATACTCGTGCTTTACAAGTTAAATCTTGGCGGGAATTCTGTTCCACAGCTAGTAAAGATAGCCCCTTTAATCTCCCATATAAGATCGCATTGGATAAAGTTATAACACCAACCGCATTACGATGCGTCAGGAAATCCGATGGTGTGCTAACCTCTTCTTTTACTGAAACAGTAGAAACCCTATTAGACACCTTTTTTCCCAGTGATAGATTGGAGACGGACTTCCCAGGTAGCAAAAACCCGTCATTTACACGTCTAAAAGCGGTGTACGGTAAACCTAATTATGAACGTGTAAAAAACCAGGGTTGGCAAAAATCCGGATTTTTCTTGAAAAAGCCACTGGAATGGTTTTTTGCTGGTTTAAACCGGATTTTAATGGATTTATCCGGCTTTTTTTATACTACTCTCTAGTGCTTAATTTTAGCACTACTTTTTACATTTAGTGCGCTAGTTGTCTTCTGCTAGGCCGTCTGATTGAGAATAATTTTTATTGTACATAAAAGTTGATAAAACTATAGACATTTCCCATAGAGATGAGTAGGGCCCCTGATTTAATCGGGATTTTTCAATCCAACCCGACCCATATCGGGTCGAAAAATCCTAGGTCGGGTTGGGTTAGAAAATTACTTAAAACGTTTCTCTGGTCGGGTCAAGTAGGGTTATCATACCATCTACCCGGGTAGACATTTTTATTATCTTTAATAAGGCAAGGTCGAGCCCGGGTAGGCTTTTTTGTGATCTTCAATAGGGCAGGGTCTGATAAAGATTTTTCTAAATGAGCGGTCCGACCCAACAATTTAGCGTTGTGAAAAATTCAACTCAGTCTCACGAGTTTTGGGTGGGGCAGTGGGAGGAGGGTGCGTCAAACTAACCCACAATATATGGGAATCGACCATTTCGATGAAATAAAGAGGTAAAGACATGTGGGTCAAACCTTTCCTTCCATCTCGCTTTATGGTGCCTGCACAGTACTCTATTATATATTTTTTGAAAAATCCACTGGATTTTTCAACGTGGTTTAAACCGGTTTCATCCAGGTGGATAAAACCGGACTGGATACCAGCGTGCCAACCCTGTAAAAAACCCATACCATGTCACCTCTAAACACTGTCTTAATCACGTTAACAAATAGTGAAAATCACGTTGTTTTTATTAAATATGTAAACAATATTTGCACTCAAAATTCACGTGAAGTTAATGTAAGGTAATTAAATGTTCGTAACGTGCAATTAACGTGGGTAGCACGTGTACCCAACGTTTCTCGGGTACCCAAAACCCGTGATTTACCCGTCTAAAAGCGGTGTACGGTAAACGTAATTATGAACGTGTAAAATACCCATACCATGTCACCTCTAAGCACCGTCTTATTCACGTTAACCAACAGTGAAGATCACGTTGTTGTTACTAATAAATATCATAAGATAAACTTTAAATGGGTGAAAATGAATGGCACATGATCATTTAACTTGATGTTATATGTTGAAGTCCAAAATATGTCCAGGTTAAATTTTAAACGCTAAGCTGGAAACTAACCTCCAGCTAGCCGACCGAAAACCAAATGGATAAAACATTCCGATAGATAAGGAGGTCTAATATTTTTTAGACCTCGGTTTAAAATGAAAGATTTAAAAAAGTGAACGGCCGAACACCCTACCTATTTTTAGGAGCACTATACTGAAGGAGACGTAGCTGTATTTTAAAGCACTTATAAGGCAACGTTTATTTTTAATCCTATAATATTACTCCAGGGAAAATGTCAATAGAAAACGGTACTAGATGGTAGGTGTCATATGGAGAAAGAAAATGTGGGCTTCAACAATTTGCTGTGAATGACGGTCGGTCTTAACTACGATGAAGTCTATACAATAATCACTTATTTATTTGTACCCATACATATCACCTGTGCTTGCCTTTCTAAAAATTATATTAAAACAATTGTATGCACTGTTAAAAAAATGGAACTGTTTGAAACCTTTAGAGGTGTTTCCTAATGCATCCCCAGGAGCACCTCTATTGGTGTTTAAAAGCACCATTCGAGAGGATGTCAATACGCACCTTTCACAACGGTGCGAAATAATACCTTCTCTGAAGGTGCTTTTTATATCCTGGGAGGTGTTTTAATCGCTTTGAATAGAGGTGTATATTAATACCAGAAAAAGTGTTTATAAACCCTTAAAGTGTTAGAGTCACCAAAAATCGCTATTTTTAAAACTAAAAGGTTTTATTCCTATCTGAAAGATCAAATCTTTCTGATTCAGAATATCTATTTATATAATGCGTTATAATTTTTCAAATATTATTAAAACCCCGGCTTTCGGAACCTACTCGCAGAATTTTTTCAAACTATTTTGACAGTTGAATACTCCATATACCCCTGGTGACGTCACGATTCGAGCGCGCGTGAGCCGCGGAGTTGAACCGCGACTCCGCGAGGCAGGGTTATATCCAGAATTTGACGCGCGCGATGTTTAAAAATTAGGCTTAGCTCTCGTAATGAAATCTGTCTCGCGCTGGTCAACCTCTTATGACGTCACCAGGGGTATATTTATAATTTATTCCGTCTTAATGAGGTATGTGAAATATCAATTTTCTTTTTCATATTACAAAATGAATAAATTTCTATAAGACTTTTTCCTTTGGATCTACTGTTATTATAACCCAATTGATGTTTTAAAACGAAAATTGCCCACTTTTCAAAAAACGTGGCACTAACACTTTAAAAAAGGTCTTTTTGAGACTAATTTGGTGTTTTTAAATTCCTGTTAGGTTTAAAACAAAATCCTTAATAGAGGTTTATAATTATACCAGAAAGGTGTCTATAGACTCTGTAAAAGGTGTTTTTTGAAATTTATTTTTTCAAAACACATGAGTTACCATAGATTAGTCGCTCAAAATCTGCTGGATCAGTGGATTAAGGGTAAACGTTTTTTCTGCTGTAAGCCTTATTCAACTGTGTAAGAATTGATATGCGTGTGAAATGATTACATTTAACCTTTACTGTATATCCTCAATAGTTCTATTTAAGGACCTGATTCAAATGTGTATTTAATTTTCGGCTCACTGTGAACCGTCGAGACCTTCTCAAAGACACAAGAATTCAAGGAACCAATCCGAACAACGCTTACCAAAATATTTAAAAGTAATATTCAGTGTAACTAGGAAAGTTTAATTTCATGTTTACACTGTATATTAATGTAGTAAGCTGAATTAAAAAGTAAACACCAAATTTGATATATTAATATAAAAGATCTTCTTGGAATATTGAAATGAAACAGAGCTTTATAGCTACAAAACAACATAAAGAATCGTAATGCCGAAACATACTTAACAAATTTTCATTTAATATTCTACAATAAGAAAATGTTATGGTTTCGTAAGAGATAATTTTATCCTACTCGCTTTATATTAACTTTGATATGCGTGTAGTGTTTCGACTCAGATGCAATCTTCATAACTCGTTCTATATAAACTTTCACTCGTGTTGTTCCGAAGAAAGAAAATTATCTTAAGTATTTAAAAAAATATAAATGATATTAATTGTTTTAATCGTCAGTATTTTACCTTAATTCTAGTTAAGTGGTTTTAAGAACCGTTATTTTTAAACTGATTTTAAACATATCTATTATTGACGTTTGACTTTTAGCGTAAACTGTTTTCACAATTTGTGGAAAGTAAGGGTAAATAAGGCGATTGATTCAAAAATGGTAGGAATAACCGCTATCGCGTGAACCTTTGGTCTAAGCCCTGAAATTGGGAGGCTAGTCGTTTCTCGTAACTTAGCCCGATCGCGCGTACATCTTAATCCCAACGATGATAATGGAGTAGAAGCCAACGTTTCAGATTGGCGTGTATGTGGTATACACAGAAGACTACATGATGGTGTTGTCAGAAGACAATTAGTACTGATTAGCGTGTATGTGGTATATACCATTAGAAATACAAGTGCGGCGATAGCGTAATGAAGTAGATTTTTTACCTCTCCGAGTGACGATGACGTCACGGAGAGGTTTTGTACTGGACGTGTCTGTGTGTCTGTCTGTCACCGCGTTCGCAGTTGGCAAATCTAACCAACGTGTTCGTAATTTCCGAACAGCTTTCGCAGTATACAGAAACTCGGAAAATGTTTCTTCGTTGCTATATCCATCTTATTTAAAGGGTATGGGAATTTACAATTTCATATCATATTTTAGCACGAAAGTGGTATTATATTACACTTTCAAGTCTCTACTTTCAAAATATAAAGTTTTTAATATAATTGAACCAAAGTTTCTATTTTTAAAATCCATTGGAAAATCACGAAAACTCAGCTTCGATATATAAATTATTTTGTCTTGTCAGCTTGTTCGGTTGGTTTATGACATCACACGGGCAAACCTATACAAGCGAGCGCGAGCGCGAGCTATACCAGTCTCGTGCTCTGTCTATGCTTTGATAGCGGAGAGAGTGGCACCATCTCGCGTGCGTGACGTCAAAAACAAGAAAACGTTGTAGCCTTTCTTAAAAACTTTTAAAAAGTGGATTTAAAATAATTTCATATGAAGCATTTTCAAATGCATATTGCCAAATAACTAGAACTCGGAGAATTAAAAGCTTGATATTTCTGAATTCACAGTAATTAATTCTATCTTTTGCTATATAAATCAGAGGTTTTTCAAACGAAGCTTCTCATACCCTTTAACGTCAATTATTAACTATCCGTTACACCTTCATCTGCTGTCTAACAACCAATTGTTTCACCCAATGCCAACCGGTATTTAATGGCTTCTAACAACAACGCCATGCACTAGTCTTTGGTGTACACCACATATGCCACACGTGAGACATGAGAAACGTCTAGCCTCCTAATGGCAGAGCTTCCACCAAAGGTTCACGCAATTGCGCATTTCTTATCTCTTAGTGTGAATCAATCACCTTATATACCCAAAATTTACAATAGTTCTGATATAGGTGTTTCCTAGAAGTATAACTTTATAGATAGCTTTGTTTAAAATTATTTTAGGAATTAAGTTTCTTAAACCGACCTAACTATAATTATCGAAAAATACTGACAATTAAAATAATTCATATTTATTTAATTATTTAAGACTCCTGTTTCAGATAAACTTCTTTCTTTTGAATGACAAAATTGAGAGTTTATATAGAACGAGTAATGAAGATTGCATCTGAATCGAGACACAACACGCATATCAAAGTTAATATAAAGCGAGTAGGATGATAAGATCTCTAACAAAACGATTACATTTTCTTTTTGCAGAATATTAAATGGAAATATTTTAAATATTTTTCGGCATTACGATTCTTTTAGTAGTTGTGTAGCTATAAAGCTTTGTTTCATCTTAGACACACAGATACGTCCAGTGTAATTTCTCTCCGTGACGTCATCGTCACTCTGAGAGATAAAAACCTGTGTCAAGGGGAAATTCAAGTGATTTTTTACGAATTACTCTAATTCCAAGACATTCCAGCATATTTAACTCTTCGAAAATTATTTTGCAATGATTGAAAAATCAAAATAAGTATAAATTCCCTCAAATATTAGAATAAGCTAGTCCTAAGAAATATAAAATAATTTTGATTTTTAAAATATTTGGGATATTTTTAGGATGCTTCACTATGCAGGTAGAATTAGTAGATTATTTCCATGGATTAACTAACGCTAGGGATAGTTCGTTCCCCCAAAAATATAACGCATGCATGTTCCAAACGACCCCTAGCAGCAGCTACTGTCCCTAACAGGAAGTTATAAGAAAATTGGACCAAATATCACGTGGTCTATTGAAATACTGCCTAAATTGGGCAAGAACGATTTATTTTGCCGAGAGATGGCGCCATATCTACATCCGTTTTGGTCCAATAAATTGGGGGAATGAAGAGGGGAATCAAGGAATAATTCGGAACATGTAGTTGGCGATAGCATTACATGGAAAACGCAGTTAGTGAACAATCCCTAGCGATAGTTAATCCATGTTATTTCAATAACCTTTCACTTAAAAAACACCATATCAGCTAAAAATGTGTAAAGTAAAGCCCAAAGGTGTTTATTCGCACCATTCGAACAGATTTATATTAATAACACTATTTCCGTTTAAAAAAATATTAACTAAGGGTCAATTAACACCTAAAGGTGTGTCTACGTGCCTGTGAATCACCATTTCCTTAAAAAATACCTTAAAAGAGTCAACTAGCACCTTTTTTCGGAGGAAACACCATCTCAGTTATAAAACACTCAAAAAAGAGTTTATAAACACCTCAAGGTATTTGAGAACACCCATGAAACACCTTTTTTTCTAACAGTGTGTTGAAATTTGATTTACTATAAGTTTAAATTTAAATACATTGTGAAACTATAAATTAACAAATAATTTCATATATTAGAAATAGTATATATTTCAACTACTTTGTTAGAATCAACTCCAACCAAGTACAAATATCTTGTTCTTTTCAACCTCATTGTCACGTGATTTAGGCATATTGAGTAACTGTTAAATTCAACTTCATGTTCACGTGTATTACACGGCCTAAATCACCACCAAACTTAGTGTGATATTTTCCACGTGTATTAAACGCTTTAAATCCCCACCAAATTAACGTGATGAGTTCAACCAAAACTCCACGTGTTTTAATTGCGTGATACTTTCAACCTTTACTCCACGTGTTGTACACGCTTTAAATCGCTACCTATTTAACGTGATGTGTTCAACCAAAACTCCACAGTGTTTTACACGTCTAAATATACACCAAAACTAACGTGATAGTTTCAACCTATTCCCCACGTGTTTTACACGCTCTAAATCATCACCAACAATTGCGTGATATTTTCAACCTTTACTCCACGTGTTGTACACACTTTACATCGCCACCAAATTAACGTGATGTGTTCAACCAAAACTCCACATGCTTTACACGTCTAAATATACTCCACAATTGACGTGTTAGTTTCAACCTATTCCCCACGTGTTTTGCACTCCCTAAATCAACAACACAAATAACGTGATATTATCCACCTATAACTCCACTTGTTTTACACGTCCTAAATCATCAGCTCTATTAACGTGATATTTTCAACCTATACTCCACGTGTTATACACGCTTTACATCGCCACCAAATTAACGTGATGTGTTCAACCAAAACTCCACGTGTTTTACACGTCTAAATATACTCCACAATTAACGTGATAGTTTCAACCTACTCCCCACGAGTTTTACACTCCCTAAATCAACACCATAATTAACGTGATATTATCCACCTATACTCCACGTGTTTTACACGCCCTAAATCATCAGCTTTATTAACGTGATATATTCAACGTATACTCCACGTGTTTTACACTTATGAAAAACCCAAACACGTTATATACACTAAGAACACTCAAAATACACGTAATTTACATGGTGAATTGCTACCTGGGTTACCAATACACACCCAGATAAGGAATGATGTTATTAATCCCCCCAACACAGTTAACGATATTTCGTTTACTCTATACGAGGTCCAGGAAGTTATAAATAGTTTCTCTAAGGGGAAATCCCGGGCTTCGATGGGATAACAATAGAGGTCTTTCAGAGAGTGTATACTGCAATTCCCGATCTGGTACTGTCTATTTATAACTCGTGTCTTGAGCTATTGGTCTTTCCATCCGCGTGGAAGACTGCCCAACTAGTTCTTCTCTCTAAGAAGGGTAAAAACCCGGAAGATCCTAAGTCATATAGATCCATTTGTCTTCTTTCAATCGTGGGAAAGTTGTTTGATAAACTTTTAACAGAAAGAGTGTACTACCATTTACATAAGGCTAAACTTCTTGGACAGGAGCAATACGGTTTTCGTCATGGTAAATCAATCACGGAGGCCATTTCTCGTATTCTGGGTTTAGTGGAGGAGAAGCGTTCTCAGGGGAACCATGTTGCTCTTTTGTCCGTAGATATCCAGGGGGCATTCGATAATGTCCGGTGGCCCTCAGTATTCTTGCGACTTAAGGAAGTTAATTGCCCCAAGAATATTTATCAGGTTCTTCCAAGCTACTTTACAAATCGCAGGATTATTTATTCAAGCCCCTCTACCCGTATTGAAAGGGAAGTATTTAGGGGATGTCCCCAGGGCTCGTGTAGTGGGGCTCCGTCAACTTAGCCCCACCAAATTCCTAACCGAAAATTTACATCCCCCCTAAATTTGCCCCCCTTCTGCTCTTTAATGCTCCACATTTCATCCATTTCGCTTCCCCACCGTTAAGTAGTTATTTTCATTTTAATTGGCGGGGCCTGGTTAACAATCGGCCCCCCAATAGCCCCCAAATCTCGGTTTATTGACTCATCTGATGCGCCATGTTTTGCTCTCCTAAGCTCCACATAAACCCATTTTCCATACTCTTCGCTAACTGAAATAATTAAATTTTAATTCTGGGGGCCTAGTTAACGTTTGCCCCACCCCCCAGTCCACCAAACTCCACTAAATTTAAAATTGCCTTTCTAGCTTTAATGCTCTAGCTAGTACGCTCAATAAACTTAATTGCTCCATCCCTGTAAGTGAGTTAATTACTATTTAATTCGGGGGTCAAGTTTACAATTAGCCCCCCACTGGCCCCGATTAGCCCCAAAAACGATATACATTAAGCCCCTATAATGCTCCGTCGAATACACTCTTCAAACCATTTTGCTCCATAATTATTCCAAAGATAATTAACTTTTAATTGGCGGGGCCGAAATAACGTTTCGTTCGCCCCCCCCCAAACTCCGACTGAGCGATAATGTGAAATACCCAATCAATGAGCCTCATTTTGCTCTACAAGAATTAAGGGGAATTTTAATTTGTTCCATACTTTATCAAGTGCAAATTAACTTTTATTTGGCGGGGCCGAAATTATGTTTCGCCCCCCCCCAAACTCCGACTGAGCGATAATGTGAAATACCCAATCAATGAGCCTCATTTTGCTCTACAAGAAATAAGAGCAATTTTAATTTGCTCCATATTTTATCAAGTGCAAATTAACTTTTAATTGGCGGGGCCGAAATTACGTTTCGCCCCCCCCCCCAAACTCCGACTGAGCGATAATGTGAAATACCCAATCAATGAGCCTCATAAAATATGTTTAGATAAAATCGGTTCAAAACTCTCAGAGATATAATTTTTTTAAATAGGCCAAATTAAAAACATTGGTTCATCCATGAACCGATTTTGATTTCTTAACTTGCATCAATTATTATATTTTCCGCATCTACGCACTATGAAATAGCATAAGTGTGATACTTTGGAATTTAAGTATGAACTAAACTTACAATATATTTGTATGATCATGTCATTCTCTCATTAAGTAAAAACTATAGTTTAACAACAAAATAAAATAATAAAAACTACAGCTAGGAACAGACTGACAACAGAGCTACTTCTAAAGTAAAATCGTCCCCGAAGAAATACAGGTGTGAAAAACGGAAAATTTCCCGGGATTTCTTAAGAGCGCGCATGTAACAGTAAACACCTTTTCAAAAGCGCTTTTGCCCAAACGCGCTTTTACTCCGCCTTTCCTTAAACCGGCTTTCAAGCTTCCATATGACCAGGCACTGTGGGCTTAACCCAATGGCTGTTTTGTACACTTTCTTCATGGGTGTTGACAAGCGGGATTTCTTGTTTTACATGACGGGAGGAATTTGATTCAGCAAGGGAGGGATGCTACTTTTATTCTCAGAAATGCGTGCTATTTGTTATTTAGGCCTAGTTGAAACTGTTTCCCATTATAGAGCCATTTTAAAACGGACGATGGTATACTAAAGCCGCATTTTCATAGAAGCTAGAAATTGCGTTCTCGCTTCCCGCTTGGCGAGTAGCGTGTTGCTGTAGCGGTTTCAAACTCTCGCGCTAGAAAAACACAGCGCGTTCTCGCAATTCATTTCTCGCTGACGCGTTTTCATTGAAGACTGTAAACTTGAAGTTTTTAACCTTTGCGCCCTCTACCGTCAAAAACTAAAAGTAGTTAATACTACAATTGATTTTAACACTCCTCTAAAGTTACAACGTTTCAAGGCAAAAACAACGACAACAGTAGGCCAACATGAAATTTATAAGTCTGATTATTTTGGTAAGCAACTTCCTCCCACAACGTTTCGTTGATCTCCCTATTTCTATAATCTTTCGATTTTCTGTCCATAAACCATCTCTAATTATTATGCAACTAATAATTGTCTCCTCAAATCTTTTTATTTATTTCTCTTTCGTGTTAAACCTTTTCTTTCAAAGGGATGATGAAGTGGAAAATCATGTGATTTTTATCTATTCCTCTCTTAATGATAAGACCAATCTGCATAGAGAAACATCCATGAAATAACACTGAATTATTTTAAAATTACAATTAGGCCTAGATTGAAATTTAATTTCAAATCGTAGCACGCTCCACTTCTCGCGCCACAATTTTTACACCGGGCGCAAATTTTATCAAATTTCGCGATAAATAACATTTGACATGGAGCGTGCCACGAGAATTTTGTTAATAAAAAGGCAGGGCGTTACGCAATTGGTACAAAGTACTTATTTAAAATTATAAATGATATTTTAAACTTATTTGAATTTTTAAATCATTCGGTGTTATTTATTGGATGTTTCACTATGCTGATAGGTCTTATAATTAGTAGAATAATCGATAAAAAATTCACTTGATTTTCGATTTCACCCTCCATTTAACTCTTTCTTACTCGCCATCATGCCGACATAGAACTCTTGCTTCCAAATGCAGAAGAAACCACGTAATGAAACACCACTTTGTTTATGTCCTTATGATTCGTTAAAAATGCATCACGTGGAAGCAACATCTCGCTTCTCGCTAAGCGGGACGCTAGAAATATCTGTCTCAGACAGATCGGAGCTAGCGTCACTTTCTCGCTCTAGTTTGTCATTTTCTGGCTTCTAGTATATTCTTCCAGCGTAAATGAAAATACCAAAGCTAGAAGCGAGATTGAGTTCTAGCGACATTTTCTCGCTCTCGCGCGTTTTTTTCACGCTTCTAGCTTCTATGAAAATGCGGCTTAAGGTGTGAAAAAAATTTATCTTATGTGACAAACAAATTTTCTATAATATGGTTGGGAAAAAGCGTGCGAGCGAGAAAGAAATTAATATTGTAATTAAGGCGCTCTCCGAGCACAAGAATGAAATTTTTCATGTCGGTAGTGGAAAAGTGACTGGAAAATCATCACCAATCAGGCTAAAAATCTCTAATGAATTGCATCAACTAAAAACGGGTCTCACGCTATATTCAATTGTGTCTAAAAACTATTACGATTGTTGGAAAAGGCTTGGTTTTCAAGAAAAAGTCGCGGAAGAGGTCGATGAGGTTTCGTCGGATCCATCTGACCAAGAAAGCTCAAGCGATGATGCTGATTTCATCCAAAATGAATCATTTCCCCAATCAAGTTGTCTGCAATTCACATTGACACTAACTAACCAAGAGTACGCAAGAATGGCTCCTCAAAAACCATTTATAGATGTGGAGATGTGGAGCGAAGTAATTCTCAGCGAGAGTACCTGGTTTTCTCAAAAGGTAAGTTAATTGTCAACAAAACTACAAGTGCCACGAGTCATTTAGTATTAGCTCAAAGCGCCGAACCTTGTAAAATGGTCAGAACTCATAAATATTTGAGATATCCTTTATAAGTATAGAGGCAAAGATCCTCCTTTTTGAGATACACTGTGAAAAAGTGAGGTTCATCTTTGAATGCTTAGGCGTGCATAGCCCCGACACTTTGGTGGTACGCTTTAACGTTCAAATTTGAATAATTTCGTTGCGTTAAAATTTGAACAGAGCACTATTGTTCAAAGTTAAACACTCACCCATTCATATTTGAACGGCGTGTAAGAGGTTAGTATATCGTGGAAATTTAAGCAGAAAACTGCTCAAATTTAATTGGAAAATTAAACGTTTAATAGTGAATTTTTATGCATTCATTTTTGAGCAACATCGGAGAGTTTGATCAAGCGTTCATATTCAATTGCTTACGTTCAAAATTGAGCAATTCACCATTTAATAATACATGGTGGACAAGCGTTTGATGAAGTATTGAAATTTGACAGTTATAGCGTTGAATTTTGAATAGGGAAATTTGATTTCAAATTTCATCGCTGAATGCGTTATGGTAAGGCATACTATATTAAATATACGCACTGATAAAGA